>NC_063439.1:5552173-5676435 GCF_020379485.1 Brassica napus | reverse complement strand
TTACCATTAAAAGAGTTAAGCATACATTAATACAAAGGTAGAATTGTAAAATTTAAAACAACACTACGATTTAGGCTTCAGTATTCAAGTATTTACCAAAAACTCAATATTTTTCGTAGGGGTTAGCCCATAGATTTTGAGAAATTTCAAAAAATATGACAATATTGTTTTAATGCCTAGTTGCATCCTGCACTAACATATGATGTGTTCAAAGAGGTTTGGCCTTTGTCGTCTCCGTTTATCAAGAAATAATAATTTTATAGTGGTTATTCCATCGATTTAGGGATATTATGAAGTTTTATAAAATTATTTGATAAAAACATTGAAAGATGCTCATTTTACCATGAAAAAGAGTTTAGCATACATTAATACAAATTAGAATATGGTATAAATTTTAAAACAACTAAAGATTATAGGCTTCAGTATATAAAGTATTACCAAAAACTCAATATTTTTGTAGGGGTTAGCCCATAGATTTTGAGAAAATTTCAAAATATGACATATTGTTTTAATGCCTAGTTGCATCCTGCACTAACATATGATGATGTTCAAAGAGGTTTGAGCCTTTGTGCGTCTCCGTTTATCAAGAAAATAATAATTTATAGTGGTTATTCCATCGTTTAGGGGTATTATGAAGTTTTTACTAAATTAATTGATAAAACAATTGAAGATGCTCATTTACCATGAAAAGAGTTTAGCATACATTAATACAAATGTAGAATATGGTAGAATTTTAAAACAACACTAAAGATTATAGGCTTCAGTAATAAAGTATTTACCAAAACTCAATATTTTTGTAGGGGTTAGCCCATAGATTTTGAGAAAATTTCAAAAATATGACAATATTGTTTTAATGCCTAGTTGCATCCTGCACTAACATATGATGATTTTCAAGAGGTTGGAGCCTTTGTCGTCTCCGTTTATCAAGAAATAATATTTTATAGTGGTTATTCTCGATTTAGGAGTATTATGAAGTTTACTAATTATTGATAAACATTGAACGATGCTCATTTACCATGAAAAGAGTTTAGCATACATTATACAAATGTAGAATATGGTAGAAATTTTTAAAACACACTAAGATTATAGGCTTCAGTATATAAAGTATTTACCAAAACTCAATATTTTTGTAGCCCATAGATTTTGAGAAAATTTCAAAAATATGACAATATTTTTTAATGCCTAGTTGCATCCTGCACTAACATATGATGATGTTCAAAGAGGTTTGGAGCCTTTGTCGTCTCCGTTTATCAAGAAAATAATAATTTTATAGTGGTTATCCATCGATTTAGGGAGTATTATGAAGTTTTATTAAATTATTGATAAAAACCATTGAAAGATGCTCATTTACCATGAAAAGAGTTTAGCATACATTAATACAAATGTAGAATATGGTAGAAATTTTAAAACAACACTAAAGATTATAGGCTTCAGTATATAAAGTATTTACCAAAACTCAATATTTTTTTAGGGTTAGCCCATAGATTTTGAGAAAATTTCAAAAAATATGACAATATTGTTTTAATGCCTAGTTGCATCCTGCACTAACATATGATGATGTTCAAAGAGGTTTGGAGCCTTTGTCGTCTCCGTTTATCAAGAAAATAATAATTTTATAGTGGTTATTCCATCGATTTTAGGGAGTATTATAAGTTTTTAAATACAATGTCATAATATGGTAGATATTTTAAAACAACACTAAAGATTATAGGCTTCAGTATATAAGTATTTACCAAAAACTCAATATTTTTGTAGGGGTTAGCCCATAGATTTTGAGAAAATTTCAAAAATATGACAATATTGTTTTAATGCCTAGTTGCATCCTGCACTAACATATGATGATGTCAAAGAGGTTTGGAGCCTTTGTGCTCTCCGTTTATCAAGAAAATAATAATTTTATAGTGGTTATTCCATCGATTTAGGGGTATTATGAAGTTTTACTAAATTAATTGATAAAAACCATTGAACGATGCTCATTTACCATGAAAAAGAGTTTAGCATACATTAATACAAATGTAGAATATGGTAGAATTTTAAACAACACTAAAGATTATAGGCTTCAGTATATAAAGTATTTACCAAAAACTCAATATTTTTGTAGGGTTAGCCCATAGATTTTGAGAAATTTCAAAAATATACAATATTGTTTTAATGCCTAGTTGCATCCTGCACTAACATATGATGATGTTCAAGAGGTTTGGAGCCTTTGTGTCTCCGTTTATCAAGAAAATAATTTTTTATAGTTTTATTCCATCGATTTAGGGAGTATTATGAAGTTTACTAAATTAATTGATAAAACAATTGAACGATGCTCATTTACCATGAAAAGAGTTTAGCATACATTAATACAAATGTAGAATATGGTAGAAATTTTAAACAACACAAAGATTATAGGCTTCAGTATATAAAGTATTTACCAAAACTCAATATTTTTGTAGGGGTAGCCCATAGATTTTGAGAAAATTTCAAAAAATATGACAATATTGTTTTAATGCCTAGTTGCATCCTGCACTAACATATGATGATGTTCAAAGAGGTTTGGAGCCTTTGTGCTCTCCGTTTATCAAGAAATAATAATTTTATAGTGGTTATTCCATCGATTTAGGGGGTATTATGAAGTTTTACTAAATTAATTGATAAAAAAATTGAACGATGCTCATTTACCATGAAAAAGAGTTTAGCATACATTAATACAAATGTAGAATATGGTAGAAATTTTAAAACAACACTAAAGATTATAGGCTTCAGTATATAAAGTATTTACCAAAACTCAATATTTTTGTAGGGGTTAGCCATAGATTTTGAGAAAATTTCAAAAAATATGACAATATTGTTTTAATGCCTAGTTGCATCCTGCACTAACATATGATATGTTCAAAGAGGTTTGGAGCCTTTCGTCTCCGTTTATCAAGAAATAATAATTTATAGTGGTTATTCCATCGATTTAGGGAGTATTATGAAGTTTTACTAAATTATTTGATAAAACAATTGAAAGATGCTCATTTACCATGAAAAAGAGTTAGCATACATTAATACAAATGTAGAATATGGTAGAAATTTTAAACAACACTAAAGATTATAGGCTTCAGTATATAAAGTATTTACCAAAACTCAATATTTTTGTAGGGGTTAGCCCATAGATTTTGAGAAATTTCAAAAATATGACAATATTTTTTTAATGCCTAGTTGCATCCTGCACTAACATATGATGATGTTCAAAGAGGTTTGGAGCCTTTGTGCGCTCCGTTTATCAAGAAAATAATAATTTTAGTGGTTATTCCATCGATTTAGGAGTATTATGAAGTTTTACTAAATTAATTGATAAAAAACAATTGAACGATGCTCATTTACCATGAAAAAGAGTTATACATTAATACAAATGTAGAATATGGTATAAATTTTAAAACAACACTAAAGATTATAGGCTTCAGTATATAAAGTATTTACCAAAAACTCAACATTTTTGTAGGGTTTAGCCCATAGATTTTGAGAAATTTTCAAAAATATGACAATATTGTTTTAATGCCTAGTTGCATCTTGCACTAACATATGATGATGTTTAAAGAGGTTTGGAGCCTTTGTCTTCTCCGTTTATCAAGAAAATAATAATTTTATAGTGGTTATTCCATCGATTTAGGGTATTATGAAGTTTTACTAATTAATTGATAAAAACATTGAACGATGCTCATTTACCATGAAAAAGAGTTTAGCATACATTAATACAATGTAGAATATGGTAGAAATTTTAAAACAACACTAAAGATTATAGGCTTCAGTATATAAAGTATTTACCAAAAACTCAATATTTTTGTAGGGGTTAGCCCATAGATTTTGAGAAATTTCAAAAAATATGACAATATTGTTTTAATGCCTAGTTGCATCCTGCACTAACATATGATGATGTTCAAAGAGGTTTGGAGCCTTTGTGCTCTCCGTTTATCAAGAAAATATAATTTTATAGTGGTTATTCCATCGATTTAGGGAGTATTATGAAGTTTTACTAAATTATTGATAAAAACAATTGAACGATGCTCATTTACCATGAAAAAGTTTAGCATACATTAATACAAATGTAGAATATGGTAGAAATTTTAAAACAACACTAAAGATTATAGGCTTCAGTATATAAAGTATTTACCAAAACTCAATATTTTTGTAGGGGCCCATAGATTTTGAGAAAATTCAAAAATTATGACAATATTGTTTTAATGCCTAGTTGCATCCTGCACTAACATATGATGATGTTCAAAGAGGTTTGGAGCCTTGTGCGTCTCCGTTTATCAAGAAAATAATATTTTATAGTGGTTATTCCATCGATTTAGGGAGTATTATGAAGTTTTATTAATTATTTGATAAAAACAATTGAACGATGCTCATTTACCATGAAAAAGAGTTTAGCATACATTAATACAAATGTAGAATATGGTAGAAATTTTAAAACACACTAAAGATTATAGGCTTCAGTATATAAAGTATTTACCAAAAACTCAATATTTTTGTAGGGGTTAGCCCATAGATTTTGAGAAAATTTCAAAAAATATGACAATATTGTTTTAATGCCTAGTTGCATCCTGCACTAACATATGATGATGTTCAAAGGGTTTGGAGCCTTTGTCGTCTCCGTTTATCAAGAAAATAATAATTTTATAGTGGTTATTCCATCGATTTAGGGAGTATTATGAAGTTTTACTAAATTAATTGATAAAACAATTGAACGATGCTCATTTACCATGAAAAAGAGTTAAGCATACATTAATACAAATGTAGAATATGGTAGAAATTTTAAAACAACACTAAAGATTATAGGCTTCAGTATATAAAGTATTTACCAAAACTCAATATTTTTGTAGGGGTTAGCCCATAGATTTTGAGAAAATTTCAAAAATATGACAATATTGTTTTAATGCCTAGTTGCATCCTGCACTAACATATGATGATGTTCAAAGAGGTTTGGAGCCTTTGTGCTCTCCGTTTATCAAGAAATAATAATTTTATATGTGGTTATTCCATCGATTTAGGGGTATTATGAAGTTTTACTAAATTAATTGATAAAACAATTGAACGATGCTCATTTACCATGAAAAAGAGTTTAGCATACATTAATACAAATGTAGAATATGGTAGAAATTTTAAAACAACACTAAAGATTATAGGCTTCAGTATATAAAGTATTTACCAAAAACTCAATATTTTGTAGGGGTTAGCCCATAGATTTTGAGAAATTTCAAAAATATGACAATATTGTTTTAATGCCTAGTTGCATCCTGCACTAACATATGATGATGTTCAAAAGAGGTTTGGAGCCTTTGTCGTCTCCGTTTATCAAGAAAATAATAATTTATAGTGGTTATTCCATCGATTTAGGGAGTATTATGAAGTTTTACTAATTAATTGATAAACAATTGAACGATGCTCATTTACCATGAAAAAGAGTTTAGCATACATTAATACAAATGTAGAATATGGTAGAAATTTTAAAACAACACTAAAGATTATAGGCTTCAGTATATAAAGTATTTACCAAAACTCAATATTTTTGTAGGGGTTAGCCCATAGATTTTGAGAAAATTTCAAAAATATGACAATATTGTTTTAATGCCTAGTTGCATCCTGCACTAACATATGATGATGTTCAAAGAGGTTTGGAGCCTTGTGCTCTCCGTTTATCAAGAAAATATAATTTTATAGTGGTTATTCCATCGATTTAGGGAGTATTATGAAGTTTTACTAAATTAATTGATAAAAACAATTGAACGATGCTCATTTACCATGAAAAGAGTTTAGCATACATTAATACAAATGTAGAATATGGTAGAAATTTTAAACACACTAAAGATTATAGGCTTCAGTATATAAAGTATTTACCAAAAACTCAATATTTTTGTAGGGGTTAGCCCATAGATTTTGAGAAAATTTCAAAAAATATGACAATATTGTTTTAATGCCTAGTTGCATCCTGCACTAACATATGATGATGTTCAAAGAGGTTTGGAGCCTTTGTCGTCTCCGTTTATCAAGAAAATAATAATTTATAGTGGTTATTCCATCGATTTAGGGAGTATTATGAAGTTTTACTAAATTAATTGATAAAAAATTGAACGATGCTCATTTACCATGAAAAAGAGTTTAGCATACATTAATACAAATGTAGAATATGGTAGAAATTTTAAACAACACTAAAGATTATAGGCTTCAGTATATAAAGTATTTACCAAAACTCAATATTTTTGTAGGGTTAGCCCATAGATTTTGAGAAAATTTCAAAAATATGACATATTGTTTTAATGCCTAGTTGCATCCTGCACTAACATATGATGATGTTCAAAGAGGTTTGAGCCTTTGTGTCTCTCCGTTTATCAAAATAATAATTTTATAGTGGTTATTCCATCGATTTAGGAGTATTATGAAGTTTTACTAAATTAATTGATAAAAACAATTGAACGATGCTCATTTACCATGAAAAGAGTTTAGCATACATTAATACAAATGTAGAATATGGTAGAAATTTAAAACAACACTAAAGATTATAGGCTTCAGTATATAAAGTATTTACCAAAAACTCATATTTTTGTAGGGGTTAGCCCATAGATTTTGAAAATTTCAAAAATATGACAATATTGTTTTAATGCCTAGTTGCATCCTGCACTAACATATGATGATGTTCAAAGAGGTTTGGAGCCTTTGTCTCTCCGTTTATCAAGAAAATAATAATTTTATAGTGGTTATTCCATCGATTTAGGGTATTATGAAGTTTTACTAAATTAATTGATAAAACAATTGAACGATGCTCATTTACCATGAAAAAGAGTTTAGCATACATTAATACAAATGTAGAATATGGTAGAAATTTTAAAACAACACTAAAGATTATAGGCTTTAGTATATAAAGTATTTACCAAAAACTCAATATTTTTGTAGGGGTGCCCATAGATTTTGAGAAATTTCAAAAAATATGACAATATTGTTTTAATGCCTAGTTGCATCCTGCACTAACATATGATGATGTTCAAAGAGGTTTGGAGCCTTTGTGCTCTCCGTTTATCAAGAAAATAATAATTTATAGTGGTTATTCCATCGATTTAGGAGTATTATGAAGTTTTACTAAATTAATTGATAAAAACAATTGAACGATGCTCATTTACCATGAAAAAGATTAGCATACATTAATACAAATGTAGAATATGGTAGAAATTTTAAAACAACACTAAAGATTATAGGCTTCAGTATAAAGTATTTACCAAAAACTCAATATTTTTGTAGGGTTAGCCCATAGATTTTGAGAAATTTCAAAAATATGACAATATTGTTTTAATGCCTAGTTGCATCCTGCACTAACATATGATGATGTTCAAAGAGGTTTGGAGCTTTTGTCGTGTCCGTTTATCAAGAAAATAATAATTTTATAGTGGTTATTCCATCGATTTAGGAGGTATTATGAAGTTTTACTAAATTAATTGATAAAAACCATTGAACGATTCTCATTTACCATGAAAAAGAGTTTAGCATACATTAATACAAATGTATAATATGGTATAAATTTTAAAACAACACTAAATATTATAGGCTTCAGTATATAAAGTATTTACCAAAAACTCAATATTTTTGTAGGGGTTGTTAGCCATAGATTTTGAGAAAATTTTTAAAAATATGACAATATTGTTTTAATGCCTAGTTGCATCCTGCACTAACATATGATGATGTTCAAAGAGGTTTGGAGCCTTTGTGCTCTCCGTTTATCAAGAAAATAATAATTTTATAGTGGTTATTCCATCGATTTAGGGGGTATTATGAAGTTTTACTAAAATAATTGATAAAAACAATTGAAAGATGCTCATTTACCATGAAAAAGAGTTTGCCATACATTAATACAAATGTAGAATATGGTGGAAATTTTAAAACAATACTAAAGATAATAGGCTTCAATATATAAAGTATTTACCAAAAACTCAATATTTTTGTAGGGGTTAAGCCCATAGATTTTGAGAAAATTTCAAAAAATATGAAAATATTGTTTTAATGCCTAGTTGCATCCTGCACTAACATATGATGATGTTCAAAGAGGTTTGAAGCTTTTGTTGTGTCCGTTTATCAAGAAAATAATAATTTTATAGTGGTTATTCCATCGATTTAGGAGGTGGTATTATGAAGTTTTACTAAATTAATTGATAAAAACCATTGAACGATGCTCATTTACCATGAAAAAGAGTTTAGCATACATTAATACAAATGTATAATATGGTATAAATTTTAAAACAATACTAAATATTATAGGCTTCAGTATATAAAGTATTTACCAAAAACTCAATATTTTGTAGGGGTTAGCCCATAAATTTTTAGAAAATTTCAAAAAATATGACAATATTGTTTTAATGCCTAGTTGCATCCTGCACTAACATATGATGATGTTCAAAGAGGTTTGGTGTGTTTGTCGTCTCCGTTTATCAAGAAAATAATAATTTTATAGTGGTTATTCCATTGATTTAGGGAGTATTATGAAGTTTTATTGAATTATTTGATAAAGACAATTGAAAGATGTTCATTTACCATGAAAAAGAGTTAAGCATACATTAATACAAATGTAGAATATGGTAGAAATTTTAAAACAACATTAAAGATTATAGGCTTCAGTATACAAAGTATTTACCAAAAACTCAATATTTTTGTAGGGGTGTTAAGCCCATAGATTTTGAGAAATTTTTATAAAATATGATAATATTCTTTTAATGCCTAGTTGGATCCTGCACTAACATATGATGATGTTCAAAGTGGTTTGGAGCCATTGTGCACTCCGTTTATCAAGAAAATAATAATTTTATAGTGGTTATTCCATCGATTTAAGAGGTATTATGAAGTTTTACTAAATTAATTGATAAAAACAATTGAACGATGCTCATTTACCATGAAAAAGAGCTTAGCATACATTAATACAAATATAGAATATGGTATAAATTTTAAAATAACATTAAAGATTATAGGCTTCTGTATATAAAGTATTTACCAAAAACTCAATATTTTTGTAGGGGTTAGACCATAGATTTTGAGAAAATTTTAAAAAATATGACAATATTGTTTTAATGCCTAGTTGCATCATGCACTAACATATGATGATGTTCAAAGAGGTTTGGAGTCTTTGTGCTCTCCGTTTATCAAGAAAATAATAATTTTATAGTGGTTATTCCATCGATTTAGGAGGTATTATGAAGCTTTACTAAATTAATTGATAAAAACCATTGAACGATGCTCATTTACCATGAAAAGTAGTTTACCATACATTAATACAGATGTAGAATATGGTAGAAATTTTAAAGTAACATTAAAGATTATAGGCTTCAGTATATAAAGTATTTACCAAAAACTCAATATTTTTGTAGGGGTTAGACCATAAATTTTGAGAAAATTTCAAAAAATATGACAATATTGTTTTAATGTCTAGTTGCATCCTGCACTGATATATTATGATTTTTAAAGAGGTTTGGAGCCTTTGTTGTCTCCGTTTATCAAGAAAATTGTGATTTATAGTAGTTATTTTATCGATTTAGGGAGTATTATGAAGTTTACTAAATTAATTGATAAAAACAATTAAACGATGCTCATTTACCATGAAAAAGAGTTTAACGTACATTAATACAAATGTAGAATATGGTAGAAATTTTAAAACAACACTAAAGATTATAGGCTTCGGTATATAAAGTATTTACAAAAAACTCAATATTTTTGTAGGGGTTAGACCATAAATTTTGAGAAAAATTCAAAAAATATGACAATATTGTTTTAATGTCTAGTTGCATCCTGCACTAACATATGATGATGTTCAAAGAGGTTTGGAGCCTTTGTGCTCTCCGTTAATCAAGAAAATAATAATTTTATAATGGTTATTCTATCGATTTAGGGGGTATTATGAAGTTTTACTAAATTAATTGATAAAAACAATTGAACGATGCTCATTTACCATGAAAAATAGTTTAGCATACATTAATACAAATGTAGAATATGGTAGAAATTTTAAAACAACACTAAAGATTATAGGCTTCAGTATATAAAGTATTTACCAAAAACTCAATATTTTTGTAGGGGTTAGCCCATAGATTTTGTGAAAATTTCAAAAAATATGACAATATTGTTTTAATGCCTAGTTGCATCCTGCACTAACATATGATGATGTTCAAAGAGGTTTGGAGCCTTTGTCGTGTCCGTTTATCAAGAAAATAATAATTTTATAGTGGTTATTCCATCGATTTAGGGAGTATTATGAAGTCTTATTAAATTATTTGATTAAAACAATTGAAAGATGCTCATTTACCATGAAAAAGAGTTTAGCATACATAAATACAAATGTAGAATATGGTATAAATTTTAAAACAACACTAAAGATTATAGGCTTCAGTATATAAAGTATTTACCAAAAACTCAATATTTTTGTAGGAGTTAGCCCATAGATTTTGAGAAAATTTCAAAAAATATGACAATATTGTTTTAATGCCTAGTTGCATCCTGCACTAACATATGATGATGTTCAAAGAGGTTTGGAGTCTTTGTCGTCTCCGTTTATCAAGAAAATTATAATTTTATAGTGGTTATTCCATTGATTTAAGGAGTATTATGAAGTTTTATTAAATTATTTGATAAAAACAATTGAAAGACGTTCATTTACCATGAAAAAAAGTTAAGCATACATTAATACAAATGTAGAATATGATAGAAATTTTAAAATAACACTAAAGATTATAGGCTTCAGTATACAAAGTATTTACCAAAAACTCAATATTTTTGTAGGTGTGTTAGCCCATAGATTTTGAGAAAAATTCAAAAAATATGACAATATTGTTTTAATGCCTAGTTGCATCCTGCACTAACATATGATGATGTTCAAAGTGGTTTGGAGCCTTTGTGCTCTTTATCAAGAAAATAATAATTTTATAGAGGTTATTCCATTGATTTATGAGGTATTATGAAGTTTTACTAAATTAATTGATAAAAACCATTGAATGATGCTCATTTACCATGAAAAAGAGTTTACCATACATTAATACAAGTGTAGAATATGGTAGAAATTTTAAAATAACATTAAAGATTATAGGCTTCAGTATATAAAGTATTTACCAAAAACTCAATAATTTTGTAGGGTTAGCCCATAGATTTTGAGAAAATTTCAAAAAATACTACAATATTGTTTTAATTACTAGTTGCATCCTGCACTAACATATTATGATTTTTAAGAGGTTTGGAGCCTTTGTTGTCCCCGTTTATCAAGAAAATAGTAATTTTATAGTGGTTTTTCTATCGATTTAGGGAGTATTATGAAGTTTACTAAATTAATTGATAAAAACAATTAAACGATGCTCATTTACCATGAAAAATAGTTTAGCGTACATTAATACAAATGTAGAATATGGTAGAAATTTTAAAACAACACTAAAGATTATAGGCTTCGGTATATAAAGTATTTACCAAAAACTCAATATTTTTGTAGGGGTTGTTAGCCCATAGATTTTGAGAAAATTTTTAAAAATATGACAATATTGTTTTAATGCCTAGTTGCATCCTGCACTAACATATGATGATGTTCAAAGAGGTTTGGAGCCTTTGTGCTCTCCGTTTATCAAGAAAATAATAATTTTATAGTGGTTATTCCATCGATTTAGGGGGTATTATGAAGTTTTACTAAAATAATTGATAAAAACAATTGAAAGATGCTCATTTACCATGAAAAAGAGTTTGCCATACATTAATACAAATGTAGAATATGGTGGAAATTTTAAAACAATACTAAAGATAATAGGCTTCAATATATAAGGTATTTACCAAAAACTCAATATTTTTGTAGGGGTTAAGCCCATAGATTTTGAGAAAATTTCAAAAAATATGACAATATTGTTTTAATGCCTAGTTGCATCCTGCACTAATATATGATGATGTTCAAAGAGGTTTGGAGCTTTTTTCGTCTCTTTTTATCAAGAAAATAATAATTTTATAGTGGTTATTCCCTCGATTTTGAGAGTATTATGAAGTTTTATTAAATTATTTGATAAAAACAATTGAAAGATGCTCATTTACTATCAAAAAGAGTTAAGCATACATTAATACAAATGTAGAATATGATAGAATTTTTAAAACAACACTAAAGATTATAGGCTTCAGTATACAAAGTATTTACCAAAAACTCAATATTTTTGTAGTGGTGTTAGCCCATAGATTTTGAAAAATTTCAAAAAATTTGACAATATTGTTTTAATGCCTATTTGCATCCTGCACTAACATATGATGATGTTCATAGTGGTTTGGAGCCTTTGTGCTCTCCGTTTATCAAGAAAATTATAATATTATAGTGGTTATTCCATCGATTTAGGAGGTATTATGAAGTTTTACTAAATTAATTGATAAAAACCATTGAACGATGCTCATTTACCATGAAAAAGAGTTTAGCATACATTAATACAAATGCAGAATATGGTAGAAATTTTAAAATAACATTAAAGATTATAGGCTTCAGTATATAAAGTATTTACCAAAAACTCAATATTTTTGTAGGGGTTAGCCCATAGATTTTGAGAAAATTTCAAAAAATACTACAATATTGTTTTAATTACTAGTTGCATCATGCACTAACATATTATGATTTTTAAAGAGGTTTGGAGCCTTTGTTGTCTCCGTTTATCAAGAAAATTGTGATTTTATAGTGGTTTTTCTATCGATTTAGGGAGTATTATGAAGTTTACTAAATTAATTGATAAAAACAATTAAATGATGCTCATTTACCATGAAAAATAGTTTAGCGTACATTAATACAAATTTAGAATATGGTAGAAATTTTAAAACAACACTAAAGATTATAGGCTTCGGTATATAAAGTATTTACCAAAAACTCAATATTTTTGTAAGGATTAGCCCATAGATTTTGAGAAATTTTCAAAAAATATGACAATATTGTTTTAATGCCTAGTTGCATTCTGCACTAACATATGATAACGTTCAAAGAGGTTTGGAGCCTTTGTGCTCTCCGTTTATCAAGAAAAAAATAATTTTATAGTGGTTATTCCATCGATTTAGGGGTATTATGAAGTTTTACTAAATTAATTGATAAAAATAATTGAAAGATGCTCATTTACCATGAAAAATAGTTTAGCATACATTAATACAAATGTAAAATATGGTGGAAATTTTAAAACAACACTAAAGATAATAGGCTTCGGTATATAAAGTGTTTACCAAAAACTCAATATTTTTGTAGGGGTTAAGCCCATAGATTTTAAGAAAATTTTAGAAAATATGACAATATTGTTTTAATGCCTAGTTGCATCTTGCACTAACATATGATGATGTTCAAAGAGGTTTGGAGTCTTTGTCGTCTTTGTTTATCAAGAAAATAATAGTTTTATAGTGGTTATCATAAACTCAAAACAACTCTTTTTTTTTTCTTTGGTCGCAGTTTCCAAGTTTTCTTGAGAACTACTATAAGTAATCATGATTGAACGATTTCTATTTTATTCTTAACAAAAGAAGGGGATGGGGGAGCAAATGCGAGTAAGCACATCACATGCAACTGCCTTGTAAATAAGCGACACTGCCAAAAGTATCAACTAATATCATATTCCAAATATGTTTTTGATTTTTCATTTTGCTCTAGTATAATTTACTTTTTGTTGGGCTTATGGGTTGTGAGAGGACAATGTTTAAACCCAGTACATATCCAACTTAGTTAGGCCCCCATATATCCATCTTTATGGTCCATATAATTAGGTTATTTAAAAAATAATAATAATTAAGATGCAGCTATTTTCAACAATCATATAGCTTTATTTTAAATAAATCCATTCATCAAAACTGAAAATAAAAGAACATACATTTTCTACGTACATGTTCTATGAAATAGTTCAAAATCAAATAGAACAATTATAAACTTTATTTTCTTTATGGACCAGTAAAACTATACATCAATTAACTTACAGGTTAGAATAGACTAGTACATCGTTATCAAGAACTGGTTTAACCATCTAAACAATGGATACTTAAGTACTAGACGTCTGAATTTAGGGGACTAACCACTTGGATAATGACACTCGATTTAAAAGAAAAAGAAAAGTTATCAATTATCATCATTCATCAACAGTATGATCCAAGAAAAGTGAGGGTACTTCTGTAAATCCAACTCCATTAACTCCTTTAATTGGGCCCAGAAAGGCCTAGTTTTAAACTTTGCCAACACATAGATCCCAACGACGGCGTTTCCAACCGAAAACTTAATTAATTAGATTCTCTCTCCTTCTTCATCTCAGGCTAATGGGTATCACTGTCAGTGGAACCGTTGAGGAGTCTAATATCCACTGTGACCTACTCTGCTTTTCAGCCTCTTTGGTCATTGATCTTGTTCGAAGACTTTAAAGGACAACCCTCGTAGAACAACAAGAGTAGGTTCGGTACTGATCGTTCATTTTGAGGCTGACGTTTATTTTTCCTTTTTCTTACTCCATTTATTTTGATTTAAAAAAAAAATGTCTGCTTTTGATTTTTGTAGTTAGATCTGGCTACTCGCTCTTGCTCACCATCTTCCATCTCTGATCGCTGATTTTTTTTTTTACCAATTTCCTCAACTTAATTGCTTTCAAAGGTTGAGACTTTTTTTTTTTTGCTTTGGTATCTGTTTTCATCAGAACTTTACCTGCTCTGTTTTTTCTTCTTGATTTGGCTCTGCTTTGTTCAAGATCTCTGCTTTTGTTCCACTTTATTTAATGGGCTTTTCCTAGTTTTGGAATTAATACATGATGAATTGGTTTCAGCCTCTACTGTGTTGTTAATTTGCTGTGTAAGGCTTAGCATGTTACTTTGCTTGTGGAAAGTCACAGACTTTGGCTGGTTCTCTCTCTGCAGGTGTCTATATTTAGCAACTTACTTACTTCAAGTTTAGACGCTTCTTGCTCTCTTAAGACATGGGAAAGACACCTGGTAAATGGATCAAGACTTTGCTTCTCGGGAAGAAGTCGTCACCAAAGTCTAATCTTGTTGTGTCGGCGGTGAAGGATGATTTTTCAAACTTATCCCTTGACCCTCCTGTGGCTTCATCACAACCGGATGCAGCAGCTTCAACTGCTCAACATGTTGTTGCCCCAAGCAACGGTGATGATCTTGAGTCAATGAATGAGTTGGATGAACTCAAGCTTGGACAAGCTGCAAGTAAGATTCAGGCCGTTTTCAGAGCTCGTCAGGTAGTATATTCTTGGCTATTAGCTTATGGTACTGATGAATTGATGATGATGATTGATTGGTGAACTTGTAATGAAGGCACGTAGAGCGATTCGGACCCTCAAAGGTATCATCAGGCTGCAAGCAGTTATCCGTGGTCACCTGGTCAGAAGACAAGCCGTTGCTACTTATTCATGTATTTGGGGTATTGTGAAGCTTCAGGCGCTTGTTCGTGGCCGCATAGCTAGATCTTCTTCAGACAGTGTGATTCAGTGTCACAAACCACCTCTTACGGTAGAATCTCTTCACCACTCCTTAGTGTTACTTAGTTGCATGTTATTTAACTAATCATGTAATGTTCTTTTTCTTCTATTAGGAAGTTAATGATTCCGAAGCTTTGCAAGTGAGCATGTGTAGTTGGATGAATAATCCCTCAAAATTCATCATTGTCAATAAGGTATTTTTAATCCCTAACTATGGCTGCATCACAGCATTGGTTGATTGTTTCCGTGGGTTCTTTCAGCTTCTGGCTTCATCACCAGCTGCATTGCCTCTGAAGATTCAATATGGTGCTGAGGAACCTAACTCAGCTAACGTTTGGCTTGAACGCTGGACACAGTTGCATGTTTGGTCTCCTCCTCCACGAGCAGCTAAGATTCTTGTTCCACAAACTAAGACGAAGAAGCGAAACTATCAAGCAGTGGTTGATTCAGAAAAGGCAAGGCCAAAGCAAGTTGTCAAGAAACAATCCGGCTCAATTAGTGGAAAGGTCTCTAACCGTTCTTCTACAACTGAAAGTGAGAAACCTAAACGAAGTACTGTGAGGAAGGCTTCCGCTCTTAGTAAAGATCCCCTGAGAACTGAGAGTGATAAGGCGAAGCAAAAGTCAAGAAAGAGTAGAAGCGCCGCCTCAAAGGAGGAGGTTAAAGAAGAGAAGCCTAGGCCTAGTCTCAAAAGGACTTCTCTTTCGAACACGTCGTTGAAAGTCACCCGTAAATCTGCTGAGAAGAAGAAGGATACTGTGGATTCTGTTCAGATAGAGCCTGAAGTGAAGGTTTCAGATGTTGTTGAAGTAGG
Source organism: Brassica napus (assembly GCF_020379485.1). Taxonomy (NCBI): domain Eukaryota; kingdom Viridiplantae; phylum Streptophyta; class Magnoliopsida; order Brassicales; family Brassicaceae; genus Brassica; species Brassica napus. Next base: position 5,660,181 of record NC_063439.1, on the reverse strand, counting down.
AGACGATGTTGAGTCTGCTGAAAAGGAGAAAGATGCTGCAGATTCTGTTCAGATGGAGCCTGGAGAGAAAGTTTTAGATGTTCTTGAAGGAGGAGGAGACGCTATTGAGTCATCTGTAAAGGAGATAGAAACGGTAGAATCTGTTCAGATAGAGCCTGAAGTGAAGGTTTCAGATGTTCTTGGAGGAGGAGACGCTGTTGAATCAGCTGAAAAGGAGAAAGATTCTGCAGATTCTGTTCAGATGGAGCCTGAAGTGAAGGTTTCAGATGATCTTCAAGGAGGAGAAAAGGAGAAAGATACCACAGATGAAGTTCCTAAGGAGCTTGATGTCGAAGAAGAAGAGAAATCACCGGAGGAAGATGAACTCAGAACTTCAGAGACCATTGATAAAGGTGAAGAAGACCTCAAATGCTCAGATGTGAAGGTAAGCTCTGAGAATGGTAATATTGCTTCTGATAACTCAAAGCCAAGTGAAAGACGAGTGTCACCGCACAATCAAGATGAAGGGCGTACACATAGCGGGAGGAAAATCCCCAGCTACATGGCCCCAACTGCATCTACATTGCGGCGCCATTCTCTGCCTTCTCCAGCCAATGGTAAGCCGGGTGTTACTACTACTATCTCTCCAAGGGCTCACAAGCTTCTCCTAGCCTCGGCCAAAGGATCTATGAACGGCGACAAATGTGCTTCTTCTTTGAAGAACAAAAGTGGTATGCAAGACACACATTTACACAAGTCTCTTTAAAGCTAAAAGTTTACTCACATCAATAACCTTGTCATTTTGTTCTTGATTGTTTCAGACAAGTCAAACAAAACCGAGTGGAAACGGTGAAGGTTCAGGCAAAAGAGATTTCATCTCATTGTCATATACAATCAAGCTTAATTACTTAGTGTGATCTTTCTCTTTCTCTGCGTTTGGTTTGGTTTGGTGAGTTTAGAGAGTGTTTTACTCATTAGTTCATGTTCATTTCATCATTTTCATATGTTACTTCAGTTTACTCTATGTTTGACAGACACATAAAAGGTTTGAGTAAATAGTTCTTCTCTGTATAAATCTTTTCTTTTACATACACTACACATACAATGCAAAGAGTATGAGGTATATACTTTCATCTTACACGTGGAGATTGACTGTAAGAAGGCAAAGGCGACGCACCAGGAGTTACGTTCAGCAGAGGCCGGTCTTGACTATATCTAACCGGAGATTTCTGCATTATAGCAGAGGAATAACGAGCTTTTGGAGATTCCTTGTGTTTGGTTCCAGGTTTAGCAGCGGATTCTAGCTGTTCCAATGTGGATAAAACCACTGACATTTTCGGTCTTAGCTTCGCCTCGGGGTTTAAGCACTGCAACGCGAGGGTAGCAGCTGCATAAGCTCCCTTTTGTGGATACTGCCCGCCTAGTTTGGTGTCCATTATTCGAAAAAGCTTCCGCTTATCGTCAAGGTACGGTTTAGCCCAGTCCACGAGGCTATACTCGACTCCACCATTTGAAATGTCCATGGCACGTCGTCCTGATATTAGTTCCAGTAGTACCACGCCGAAGCTGTACACATCACTCTTTGCCGTCAATCTACCTGTAGATGATGAAAATGAGCTTTCCGAAAATGTCTCAAGGAACAAAAACACTCGGAACAAACCTGTGGCGACATATTCAGGAGCTGCATAGCCCTGAGTACCCATGACATTTGTGGACACATGTGTAGCATCACCAGTAGGACCTGCTTTCGCCAAACCGAAATCCGAAAGCTTGGCATTGAACTCCTGCATTTTAGACACAAAAACGGTCAAGAGAGTCAAAGAGAATCAATCCCAAGAAGTGGTTGAAGAGAGAGTCTTGGTCTATTTACAGCGTCAAGTAGAATGTTAGCAGCTTTGAAGTCTCTATATATCACTTGTGACTTTGCTTCATGAAGGAAAGTTAGTCCTTTAGCTGCACCTACTGCCACTTTCATCCTTATTGCCCATGTAAGTGGCTGCGCACCACCTGCAAGAAACCATTGACCACGACGGATTAAAGCATATATACTTCAAATCAAACTAAAGATTAGTTTATATTACATTAAAAACATACGTCTAAAAAGATGATTCTCCAAGCTTCCTTTAGGCATGAACTCATATACAAGAAGCCGGTTTTCGCCTTCTGAGCAGTATCCAATCAGTAATACAAGATTTGGGTGAATAAGTTGACCAAGATAGTTCACTTCAGTCTGAAAAAAACAGCAACAAAACCTCAACAGTCAGCATGAGAAAAAAACACACATCAATCACAGCAATGGAGAAGATGAACCGGGGCTTACCAACCACTCTTTATGACCTTGAAAGCCTTCAGGCTTAAGCTTCTTAACAGCAACAACGATACCAGAACCAGGTCGTGAAGCAGCGAGAGTTGTTTCATCAATCCATCCTTTGAATACGCAACCAAAACCTCCTTCTCCTAGTAGACTATCAGGACGAAAGTTCTTAGTTGCGTTCTTTAGTTCGTTGAAAGAGAAATCCTTTAGATTTGGCGATGAAAGTATCTCTCCTTCTGTCCTATGCTGCGTTGGTATTGATCCTAAACTACTGTTCCCCGTGCTGTAAGAACTTGTGCTTAAAGGAACTGTGGAACGGCTTGTATTGCTCGAAACTTTTGAGGCTGAGGAAGCTATAACAATGATCGATGAAACATCAATACAAGTCATAACAGAGAAAATCAAAAAGGCTTTAGAGGAAGTATTTACCAGAATTATGGCTGCTGTTATCCACTTTAGCTGATGAATCTAAGCAATTACCCATTTCAGATTTTTCTTTTAGAAAAAAAACTAGTTTAGAGAAATAAAAGCTGCTTGAAATTCTAGGGCAGACAAAGCTCGTGTTCTTGTGGAACAAGGAAACAGATGATTAGGACAAGAACAGAGCGTCAAAGTAGCAATTACAGAGAGTTTCGCCGGTGTAATGTCTGCTAATATAACGAAAATATTAAACAACTATAAAAGGGAGAGAGGAAGGACGAAGGAAGGGGGAAGAAGAATATAGGAGTCATAAGCAAAACAAATCAATAATACAAAGTCTCCGTGTGCTTTTGTTTTATACTCACGATAATAATTTAGTCAAGTTTCTTATTTTCGAATGTGAGTGAGTCCCAGATTCGCTTTTTTAATTTATGACCTAGCAGCCATGGGACAGAAGACTTTATTAGTTCGGGTTGCCTCATGCTCACGCCACTACGTCCACGACCGTTATTAATATTGTATGAAGAATTATTTTCCAGTAACTGAGTGGTAATTATTACAAGAAGAGAAAGTGGCGGTGGTGGTCGCCGGCAAAGAAAAGTCTTGTTCCCATCTCATTATCTAGTTATTTTCTTCCGTTTTTAGCAGTCAGGATTAATTAGAACATGACAACAATGTTTAAAATTGCGCTTGCGAGTGGTGGATATACTAAAAAATGAATTTTGAGATATACATATATATATACTAAATGAAAATACAAAATAAAATCAATAAGCTAAAAACTATTTAAAATATCACTCAGATTTTTCTAACTATTTATTTGAAATTTTATACTACAAGAGGTTATCCTTGACTCATTAAATCGTGTACTACAGTTACATATTGTTCTGTATATGATTTTCATTAATCTCAACTTATAGGAGTTATGGAATAAACAGAAAAGGAAAGTTCTTTTTTTACTTTGTTGACGTAACAAAATCGGAATTTGTCTGTTTTGCTTGTTGTTTATTGTTTTTTCAGCCAAATACGGTCTTCCTTGACGACCAAAATATTATTTTTATTGGGGGACAATAAAGGCGGCGGACTGCCTATATCGTTGAAATTCTGATGGCTAACTTTTTTTAATAATAACTCTAATGGAGATTTTACAATAATACTTACGGTTTGTCACCGTCGATAATCAGTGGGATTCCCCTCTTTAGATTTTATGTTTTCGAAAAACAAATTAATTATGTTTCAGAAGTTTTGACGTACATTTTCAAATCATGAAATATCAAAACAATAAGTGGGTTAGACTTTTGTTGCATGTGTCTCATTTACTAAAGTGTTGTGCATATAGCACAAGATTATCGTCGTCATTATTCAACAAAATAAGAGGTTAGTTTGAGTAGCAATTTATGAGTAATAAAAGAAAAGTTTTTTTTTTTGCCATCTATATTATTAAAAAGGCAAAAGTCCAAACAAACCATACAACATGGCCCAAACCATAAGTTTAAAAGTAAACGGGCCAAACAAAAACAAAACCCTTTAACGACAAGGCCTCCGGCCCAAACTACCAGTCGGATAAAACACACCATAAGACGCGTGTTAATTAACCGAAAACAGGAGAACATGTGTCATCATCTCAACAATAAGGAAAGACATGCATCGCCTGAACATCTAACCGTCACCGATCTTGATCCAAACAGCGAGGTTACCGCCGGCGAAAACAGAAAGAGACCGCGAAATTCGCCGGACCACGCCGGAATCATCACCCCAACACCAGAATTAACCGGGACCTTTAACAGAACCACCGAAACCACCTCCAACAACTGTATTGGAAGTTACATGGATTCAGTTTCTTCAATCGCACACGATGAAGAGAATCAATCGAAAGAATCGAGATCTCATCCAAGCTCAGGTTCCCATCACCATAACGAACCATTGATAGACCTCGGCCACTCCCCAGGAAACCAAACAAACCACCCCATCTCAGATTTCTCGGCGATCTCCGTCAAAGACGATCGCAATACCATCAGAATCTCTTCACCAGATCCAGACGTCGGATGGTTCCGTCGAAGGAGACGCGAACTACTAGAAGCAAGGCGGGCTACACGCCGTCGAGAAGACCGCCGTGTACCAGAAACGATAATCATAACACGGTGAAGGAACCACCACAACTTTCATCTCTCAAAATTCTCGGAGAGAGAAGAGAGAGAAAGTCTACCATTCTCTTTGTATGGATAACAAAAGAAGTTATCTCGTATAAAGAAATATCATATTATCATCAACGCATGAATAACCAAACTCGCAGTTAACGGTCTTGCAAAAATTACTAGTGTTTTCTTAAATCTTAAATGTGGATATCCATGGCCATGCATTGACCCAAGAAACGACTCGATCTATATTCACATTACTGTTGACCGGAAAACTGAAAGACGTGTGAATATTGAATATTCTTAATTTATCAGGCGCATGTGGACATCACCAATTTGACATTTTTTTCCAGAATTCGCTATAGAAAGTAACCTTGTAAAGTTGACAAAAGTAACCATGTAAAATATCATATTATCATCAACGCATGAATAACCAAACTCGCAGTTAACGGGTCTTGCAAAAATTACTAGTGTTTTTTTAAATCTTAAATGTGGATATCCATGGCCATGCATTGACCCAAGAAACTACTCGATCTATATTCACATTGTTGACCGGAGAACTGAAAGACGTGTGAATATTGAATATTGTTAATTTATTAGACGCAATGTGGACATCACCAATTTGACATTTTTTTTTTCAGAATTCGCTATATAAAGTAACCTTGTAAAGTTGACAAAAGTAACCATGTAATTTTCTTATTATAGTACTCCATCGGGAATGTTGTTATATTTGATATATTAGAGAATGTGACCAAGATACTTGTATCCAGTAATATCACGAAATCTCTTATATCCGCTCAATAGAAGTCAGCTTATACTATACATGTGTAAAATGAGTAATAATCACTCTTTTGACTTTTCAACCAGAAGTGGTTTCCGAAAGGATTATGTTTATCATATAAATTAATTCTTATCCTCCTCCTTTATGAGTTCACTAGATTCTAACCCGCACACTCGTGCGGGTAACATTTCATTTATAGATATAAAATTTTATATTATTTTGTATCTAATAATTTATAATAATATATTACTGTCATTTTAAAAATAACTTAATAGATTATATATAGTTCTAAATATTAAAATTTAACATATGTTAACAATTTTATTTTTTGTAAAAACTATTACTTAATTTATGAATATTAATCATTTTAAAAGGTGAATGATATTTTAGTCACTTTAAACGGTGAATGATATTTTATTTATATATCTTAATGAAAGTATTTTTCAAAATATATTGGTTTACCAATTCAACATAATTTTAATATTTTTGCACAAAAAACATAATTTTAATATGTAATTCATTAATTACTTCTATTTTAATATAATGTAGAATATACTTATAAAATTTATAAAATTAGCATATAATTTCATTATTTTGTTTATAATAAATTTTTTTAATTAATATTAACTTATAATAATATTATACTACTAATTGCAAAATTAATCAGTGCATTAGTGAAAAGAATATTTAAATTTTTAAAAAGATTTTGTTAGATTTTTTCTCAACAGATTTGGTTATTCCTAAAACTAAAATTTAAATTTATAGTTAAAATGAGAATTTGTTATTAATATCTTTATAATTATTTAGAAATGTTATACATTAAATTAACTAATGTAAACAATTAAAAAATTATTTGAATATATGGACCTAGACTTTTAGTATGACTATTTTGTAGTAGATAAAAATTGTACTTCTCTTTTAATATAGAAGATTATGTATATTTCGAGATCTAGTTTTCGAGATCATATTTGGTGTAGTAAAACTTGTAGATTATGTATAAACTTTGAAATAAATATACTAATGAAGACAAGAGTAATAATAGAAGTGCTTTTCGGAGAAATATCTCGCCAAATCTAGATTTATTTGGCAAGATACTTACTATGTTCACAGATCAAGAGTTATTTGGAATAATTTTGCAAGTATATTTTCGTATGTCATTTTCTTATGTTTTGTACTATATCTCTTTGATGGTATGTAAAAGAATACCGTATGACAATATGAACTTTCTTATGTTTTCTAATATATGTCTTTTTGAAATGTCTATCAAACTCCAAATCACATGTTGTAGTTAATAATATAAAAATAAAACAGATTCCACTAAGGATGTATATAGCAATTGGTGAATAAGATAAATGTAAATGTTTTTTAATATGTTATGGTACCAAACATGTGGTTAGTAAATTAAAATGTAAATCCTTTTAATAAGTGAATCATTCACGTGAATGTGACAAAAACAAAATATAAATCATGCGGAGGATAAATGTTTAAATATGTTGTTACCAAATGGTTAGTAAATGAAAGGGTTAATTAAAAGGTTTAATTAGATGATCTTACTATGATTTTTTTATGGTAAATAAAAGTGGTACTTCTATTTTAACAGAGAAGATGACTTCTATGTTAATTAATTTTACTAGCATTCATAGTATACAAGAATTAAATTACTCAATAGCTTAGGGTATTTATTCAACCAAGTGTTTGGAATCATTTGATTTTTAATGAGCTTTAGATGAATTTACATAAATTTGATATGATTTGTTCAACTATTCTAGAATCTTATATAAAATCATGAGATTTATATTATTTTTTATAACTATGAAACTCTCTTTTTTTTAGTGAATAAATTTAACATTCTTCAAAAAAAAAAAAAAAATATGAAACTCTCAAACACTCTAGAATCAGATTTGTAATTGAAACTTTTACCTCTATTTTAGGTCGATTTTATAAAACTTGAATTTAAAATATAAAAAAAGGAGTTATGGAATAAACAAAACGAAGATTTTATTTTTATTTTGTTGACATATGAAAACCAGGAGTTTCTTGGTTTTGTTTGTTGTTTATTCCCTTTTCAACCCATTATGGTCTTCTTTGTTGAAACTGTGATGGCTAATTTTTCTTGATGATAAATTTGATGGAGATTTTACAATAGTCCATATATATAATGTCTGAGTCACGATACGATCGATAACCAGTGGGATTCCCTTCTATTCAAAATTCGAAAATGTTTATTATTTACTCTAAGAAGGCAAAAAGGGAATGCACAAGGAGTTATGACAGCAGAAGTCGATCTTGAGTTGACTATATCTTACAGGAGATTCTGTATAGCAGAGGAAAGACGAGCTCATAGAGATTCCGTTTCAGTGTACTTTGTTCCAGGTTTAGCAGCGGATTCTAGCTTTTCTAATGTGACTAAAACCGCTGACATTTTAGGCCTGACCTTTGCCTCGGGGTTTAAGCACAGCAAAGCGAGGGTAGCAACTGTGTAAGCTCCCTTCTGTGGATATTGCCCGCCTAGTTTCGTGTCCATTATGCTAAAAAGTTTCCGCTTATTGCCAAGGTACGGTTTAGCCCAGTCCACAAGACTACATCTGACTCCATTATTTGAATAGTAGTCCATGGCACGTCGTCCTGATATTAGTTCCAGCAGTACCACGCCGAAACTGTACACATCACTCTTTGCCGTCAGTTCACCTGTGGATGATGAAAAATGAGATTTCAGAAAGTGATAGAAAACTAGAGATTTGGGTTCTTGGTTTAGTCTAGTTTAGTACCATGTAAAGTGAGTTTACAGGAACAAACCTGTGGAGATATATTCAGGAGCTGCATATCCCTGACCACCCATGAAAACTGTAGCTACATGTGTATCATCATCTCGAGTAGGACCTGCATTCGCCAGACCGATATACGAAAGCTTGGCATTGTAGTCCTGCATTCAGACACAATCTCAAACTGTTAAGAGTCAAAGAGAACCAATCCCAAAAAAAGTGGTTGAATAGAGAGTCTGGTCTAATTACAGCGTCGAGTAGAATCTTAGCAGATCTGAAGTCTCCATATATGACTTGTGACTTTGCTTCTTGAAGAAAAGTAAGCCCTTTAGCTGCACCTACTGCCACTTTCATCCTTATTTCCCATGTAAGTGCCTGCGGACCACCTGCAAGAAACCATTGACCCGAATCATATTGAACAGTCCATATGCTTCAAAACACAAACTAAATATTTGTTATATTACACAGAACATACGTCTAAAAAGATGGCTCTCCAAGCTTCCTCTAGGCATGAACTCATGTACAAGAAACCGGTTTTCGCCTTCGGTGCAGTATCCAATTAGTAATACAAGATTCGGGTGACTAAGTTGACCAAGATTGTTTACTTCAGTCTGAAAATAAATAAAAAATCTCAACGTCAGCAAGCAAAAAAGACACATTAATCAATCAGGGCAAGGGAGAATATGAACCGGGGCTTACTTACCAACCAATCTTTACGACCTTGAAAACCGTCAGGCTTAAGATTCTTAATAGCAACAGCGATACCTGAACCAGGTCGTGAAGCAGTGAGAGTTTTTTCATCAATCCATCCTTTGAATACGCAACCAAAATCTCCTTCTCCTAGTAGACTATCAGGACGAAAGTTCTTAGTTGCGTTCTTTAGTTCGTTGAAAGAGAAAACCTTTAGATTTGGAGATGAAAGTATCTCTCCTTCTGTCCTATGGTGCGTTGGTAATGATCCTAAACTACTGATCCCTGAAGGAACTGTGGAATGGGTTGTGTTGCTCCAAACGTTCGACGCCAAGGAAGCTATATATAATAAATGATCGGTCAAACTCAAACAGAGAGTTGCTAAGAACATCAATACAAGTAAATATAACAGAGCAAATTGAAAGGCTTGAGAGGAAGTATATACCTGAATTAGCATGTCGGGTGTTATCCACTTTAGATGATGAATCTAAGCAATTACCCATTTCAGATTTTTATAAAAAGAAGCTAATTTGGAGAGATAATGCAGACAAAAGCTCGTGCTTCTTGTGGAACAAGCAAACAGATGATCAGGACAGGAACAGAGCTGCAGAGTAATGTCTGCTTAGCCAAATATAGACGCTAATATAATGAAATGGTTAAACAGTAAGAACCGAGGATTATAAGCAAAACAAATCAATTAAACAAAGACGCCGTGTGCTTTTTTTTGTCAGTGAGTCTTTTTAAAAATATTTTTTTGTCAGCGAGTCTTTTTTTAAAAAGAATTTTTGTCGGTGAGTCTTTTTTTACATTTTATAATCTTTTTTTTTTTCCCTTTTCACTGAAGTTTATTAAAGGAACTTAGCCCAACAAAACTAAGTCCACATGCTATACAAACCAAGGTCAAACGAAAGACTAAAGAAAAGGCCATCAGGCCAAACGAAAGAGCCTAAAACAAACGGACCAAACAACATTTTGTTAACTATGGGCCTGACCCATAGGAGAAACCCGTTGTAGAAGGAAGCACACGTAACCCACCAGATGTCTGATCATCTCGCGATCGAAGAACACGTGTGAAGTCACGAATCCCTTCCTTCCACCGGAACCAGAGAGAAAAACGGCAGAACTCCGCCGACGGTGAAAACGAACCACAAGAACCAACAGAATGGTCTTCAAAGAGGCTCGAATCAAGGAATCTATCTGGCGGATCTACGAACCGACGAAAGATAATCAACCACCTACAATCGATCTTACATCTCCGACTACCATGCAAAACCAAACAGACATCTTTAAAGATAAAGATAAGCGTAAAGATGCAAAAACCCAAAAACGATTGGAAAGAAGAATCGTCAAAGTTTCAGAAAGAGAGGCAGTGAGAAGAAAAAGAACAGAGTCGTAGATCAAACGGATCCGGAAAAACCCGGACTTGAGCCGACGATAGCGATGCTAGAAGGAGCCATCACCTCCCGGAGACAAAAGCCAGCCGTCCACGCCGGAGAAGAAGGCGAAGACGCCGGAGACAGAGACCGGTCGGATGAAACCGAAACCGGGAACAAAAAACAAAGGTCTCTCTCACTCTCAAAACAAAATCTAACCTCTCTGAAAGATTTTTTAGAAGATAAGAGAGGAAGAGTGTCCGAGAGAGAACTCTCTCTCTAGGAAAGGAGAGAGAAGCCTTACATTTTATGATCTAGCAGCCTAGGACAGGAGACTTGTGGAAATTCGAGTTATATCCGGTTGCGTCATGCTCACGCAAGTACATCCACAGGAAGGGACGGTGGTGGATAAAAAGTCGTCTTCCCATCTCATTTTTCCTTTTGTAGCAGTCAGATTTAATTAGAACAATCAAACGTTCAAAATTTTGCATGCGAATGAGTTCTTGAGTAAATACTAAATACTAGATTCAAAATAAATATAAATTAAATCAATAAGCTAAAAACTATATTTAGATATCTAAGAGACTAAGAAAAAGCATTCATGGCCTTTTTACCATTTGTTTTCGTTTTAATTAGAATATTTTATATTCACAATTGTGACGTGAGGGAACAAGATGGTTTCGATTGCTCACGTTATACAATTATGTAAAATATATTATAGCTTATTGGTCTGAATACTTTGATATACAATTATGTAAATAACCTTTTAAATTATTATATTACTTACTCCATTGCGAATGTTAGGGAATGAGACCAAGTGACTTGTATCCAGTAATTACTCAAGAGAAGGGAAGCTTATACGTAATGTACTATACATGTGTAAAATGAGTAACAATCACTCGTTTCACTCTTCAAATCAGAAATGGTTCTCTCAAAGGATTGTGAGTATTGTTTATCATATAACTTAGTTCTTATTCTCCTCCTACTCTATGAGTTCATGACTTCGATGTTCATTAATTTTATTAGCATTCATAGTATACAGAAATCAAATTACTCAACAACTTAATTTGAGTAACATGGTTAAATATATACTCCCTCCGTTCCTTAAAGATACATATTCTAGAGAAAAATTTTGTTTCGAAAAGATTTATTTTTTTACATTTTTAATGCATGTTTTATTAATTAATTGTAAACTTCAAAAATTTTAATTGTACTAATTGATTTTTTATTGGCTTAAAATTGTGGAAAGAAGATAAACACAAAAAAATATGCAAATTTAATGTATTTTATTAAAATGTGTGAAAAAACTAGAATATTGATTTTTCAGGAACAGATGGAGTATTAATTAATAGTTACACCAGTATGGTTTACAAAAAAAAAAAAACATGCATTAGGCATTGTACATGCATTAGGCATGGGTACAAAAAAAAAAAAAAAAAAAAAAAAATGGTTTACAAAAAAAAACATGTTTTTACTGCATGGAGGGAGTTTCATTAGGCATGGGTACTACGAGCTAACTGCGTGATGTTTTTTTGGGTAGAGAAACACGTCACGTAGTTCAAGCTTTTATCGCAGATACGGAATACAAGTGTGTGACCTGAGTCACCACGTCAGTTTATCCATCCAATGAAATAATCACACGTGGAAGATCTACGTGTTTCTCGCGCCACCGATACTAATAACTTCCCGTTTTCACTTTAGATTAATCTCAAATTAAACCGAAACTACGATTCGTCGCCGGAGTATAACCGGAGAATAAAAAAAAACGATGGAAGCTCACGGTTCCGGTCTCCGGCGAGTTCTCTTGTTGTCATTCTGCGTCGCCGGGATCTGGGCTGCGTACATTTACCAAGGCGTTCTTCAGGAAACCTTGTAAGTAAAATTTCTCAAAAATTCGAATCGATCACGGTGGTGATGCGTTTCTGTGATTGGATTTGGAACTTGTTCTTTGATCCAAAGGACTCAAAACTTTAATGGTTTGTTTGTTAGGTCGACGAAGAAGTTTGGTGAAGATGGGAAGAGATTCGAGCACCTTGCGTTTCTGAACTTGGCTCAGAATGTTGTTTGCTTGGTTTGGTCTTATATAAGTTAGTTTTAACCAAATGCTTCTACTTTTGTTGTGTATATAGCTAAAGAATTGGATGATGAAGCTGAAGTATTTATTTTTATGAGTAGTGATTAAGCTGTGGTCCAATGGAGGTAGTGGTGGAGCTCCATGGTGGACTTACTGGAGTGCTGGTATTACTAATACCATTGGTCCTGCCATGGGCATTGAAGCTTTGAAGTATATTAGCTACCCGGCTCAGGTAACTTTATTCCTCTTTAGGTTTATATTTTGATTCTCTGGGGAAATTATATTTGATGGCGACCTTGCTTTACGTAGGTTCTGGCAAAATCTTCTAAAATGATTCCAGGTGACGTGTCTATAAAGAGTGTCAAATACCATTTAATACTTTTAAACATAATTGCTCCTCGACAGCTGTTTAGAGTCGGGACTTGTTTTTTTCTTTCATGTAGTTATGCTTATGGGTTCCTTAGTTTATGGCATAAGATACACTTTGCCTGAGTATCTTTGCACCTTTCTCGTTGCGGGAGGAGTCTCCATGTTTGCTCTGCTTAAGGTAAGCAGCTCTATAATTAGGATCATTTGTTATGATTTGTCTCAGGAACATACTAAGCTGTCTTTTGAATGGCTTTAGACAAGCTCGAAGACCATCAGCAAGCTAGCAAATCCAAACGCCCCTCTTGGTTACGGACTTTGCTTCTTGAACCTCGCCTTTGACGGATTCACAAACGCCACCCAGGATTCCATTACCGCAAGGTTTGATTCCTGACATGATGTTATAACTCTCTTTCTATTTTTCAAACTCAATGTAAATGTCGCCGTACATGGATACAGGTACCCCAAAACCAACGCATGGGACATAATGCTGGGAATGAATTTGTGGGGAACCATATACAACATGGTCTACATGTTTGGATTGCCACACGGGAGCGGATTCGAAGCTGTGCAGTTCTGCAAGCAACACCCTGAGGCAGCATGGGACATTCTCATGTACTGTCTATGCGGCGCAGTGGGACAAAACTTCATCTTCTTGACAATTAGCAGATTCGGGTCTCTAGCTAACACGACCATCACCACAACCCGGAAGTTCGTAAGCATCGTGGTATCCTCTGTTCTCAGCGGGAACCCATTATCCTCAAAACAATGGGGATGTGTCTCAATGGTGTTTGGTGGTTTGTCTTACCAAATTTACCTGAAATGGAGGAAGCTGCAGAGAGTGCAGAAGAAGAAAAAGACTTGATGCAAAAAACTAGAATTTTCTTCAAAATTTTGTTGTTGGTTTGAGAACTTTTTACTTAAATATATAACACAAAAGAGGTAGTCAGTCACATTAGCAATATGTAAACCAGTGCACTAGAAGAAACTTATATATATGTCAATCCAAAATCAAAGCATGATTCCACTCATTATATGTCTTTACAATAAGTTTTAACATTCTATTCTCTTCTTTCACAGCTGTGAGAGAACAACAACAGAGACAAACAGGTAATAACACTCTGAAAGACTTCTTTTATATCATATGTTGATAGAGAGATTATGTACAGAGATGATGAAGAAAACAAATCAAGAAATCATGGGAAACTGCCTCAGATGATGTATCTGAGTATGACCCTTAAGAGACAAACCAAAGAATTTTTTTTTCTTAGGACAAACTGGTGGTGCCTTCCTTTGTGGATATGGCTTCCTTATGTTTTTAGTAAGAGAAGAAAAAAAAGAAATCTGAAGAATCTGAGTATATGGCAGATTCTTGAGAGCCTTTCTTTGTTGGGGGTTAGAAATGTTACCGTTAACATTCTAGGAACCAACAAAGAAATTTATATAAATAAAAAACCGTTGAGGAGGAAGGAATGCAGATCATGGCATGCCCGCTTCACAAAAAACTTCCAGGCCGATATGGCTGCAGACACCTAAAGCAAAAGTGAGAAAGAAAAAACTACGTCTTCATAGAGACAAAACCGCGGTTTTAGGGATGATGATGGATCAGAGAGATGGTTGGTTGGTTGGTTCTACAAGCTATGTAGAAGGACTCTTTTGCAAGGGGGTGGTTGTGAAGGATTAGCACTTGGACATGGAGATGAGGACTCAATCCCAAGTGTTTTTAGCAGGAAGCTCCTCTCCTGCAAAAGCAATCAATCTTTTAAGACTCAAAATGTCTGATCATATCCTACGTACTCTTTGAATGATGAATGTGTGTGTGTGAGGCTTACACTTTCAGAGAACTGTGGACTTGGGATGCCATCTGCTAGAGACCTGAACAATGGTGTGACCTGAATAGGGGAGCTGAAGTTTTCTTCTTCGCCCGAGGTGGGCATATTCTCTTCAGGATTTTTCAGGACATCACACGTTGAGAGAAACTCCTCTCCACTTTCCTTATGTTCTGTCTGAGGAGGATCAGGCAATGATGGTTGTGTTTTGTCACCAGACTGGTCCAGCATGATGGTTGATCCTGAACTATACTCAGAGCTAGCTGGTGAATCATGGAGATCAGGTTGCCTAAACAAACATCAAAATGAAAATGTTACACAATCAAAACCTTGAGTATGAACATAAACATGATGTGGTAATTGAAAGCTAATATTCACCTCAAAGATGGGTCATTGTCTTCATAACTACTCCTCAAATCCCCTATAAGGTCCCTAAACTCCTCCAGTTGAAAATCAATGTCAGGGAATCCATATCTCAACAGATCATTTTCCTTGCCTTTATTCAGAAAATCCTGAAGGACCTAAACATATATAACAAGAGCTATCAGAACATTTAGCTATTTTCATATTTGTTGAGAAGTTGTGGTTTCTTGGTTTTACCTTCCAAGCATTCTCCATGCTTTGTTCTGTGTTGTCTGCATTCACTTTCTGCGCCAAGGAGCTTAAGAGTTCAGCTTGTTGCATCAAAGCTGTGACTTTAGGATCATCTTTCTTAAGAAACATCCCTTCACCATCACTCTCCTTCACATTGCTTGTTTGATACTGTTCTTCCAAGCTATCAATACCAGTGGCATTGCATGCCAATACCGAGAATGGAGATCTTGTCTGCTGATTCAGACAAGCCTCAACGTTTCCGTAGTTATTCATCTCTGTAAGCTCTAGAATGTGACTTCTCCTGTATAGAGTAGCCAACAAGAACATGAATTTGTGATTGAAAACACTTATGTTTTACTAGATCAAATAGGAAACAAACTTACCTTGTTCTCTTGGCAATAGGGGCTTCATTGTCGGCTTTTTGGGGTGTACTAATACCGTCTAAGAACAACATTCTCTTGTTGTTTGAGTTGTTCGAGTTGGCCATAGCTTCATGTTTGGCTCTCTTCTTACAAAGTGTTGTAAACCTGTTCTTGACAGCATTATCCGTTCTACAAACACACAGAAGTACATAACATTAAATGAATCACTCTGGTCTTATTATGATGACTTCAAGCACCATTTGAGCGGTTATTCTACCTGCCTGAAACCACCTTTGCTATCTCAGTCCATCTATTCCCAAACACTCTTTGTGCCTAAAAAAAAAAAACACAAGAGCATCAAGATCAGATATAAAAAACCAAACACCAAATCTGGAATATTATCCATGTAAAAATGAAGTTTGTAAGTGAATCCTACCTCACACAAAAGCATATCTTCTTCAGGAGACCAGCCTCCTCTCTTGAAATCAGAGTTTAAGTATGTATACCATCTGCAAACAAAAGATCCATAGCTGTATTTTAAAACGTAAAAAAAAAAACTCTTGTGTTTCTAACACTAAAGGAAACAGATTATATTTTTTTTTTTGATAAATAAAAAAGAAGTTAAGCAGACTATAATCTTTTTCACCAACCTTCTTCTGCATTGTCTTGTGCTTTTATCCTTAAACTTTGATGCGATGATCGCCCAACTAATATCATTAAAAACACAATGGAAGCAACAACCCAACATCAGTTACAAAAAAAAAAACAATAACAACAACAACCCAACATTCTTTTTTAGAATCTCTCTTTTTAAAAACCAAAACTTTCTCAGGGAAAAAAAACAGAGGAGTCAAGTGAATAAAAGAGAAAGCTCTCACTTTTCAGTTCCATGAAGAGTAATCTGGTCTCTTAGTATAACATCCTCCTGCAACTCCAGAAACCCATTTCAGAAAACAGAGCAAAAAACAGAGAGATTCAAGACAGACATGTATGTATATATGTATTCATCACACACCTCTGGTGTCCAAGTAACAATATGACGTTCCTTCTTCTTTGAATCTTCGTTATTAATATTCTTCTTCTTTTTCTTCTTCGTATCTTCCATTTTTCTTCTCCTCTTTCTCTCTGTAAGTTTAGTGTTTTCTTCGACGCTCCGTTGCCTTTTTATAAAAATCCAAGTCCTTCTTCCAATCACACACCCACAAAGACTTTTTCCTTAGAAAAATAAAAAAAATAAAAAGAAAGAAAAAAACAAAACCTAATGAAAGACAAACTCTGAAAAGGAACTCACTCAAAGACTCTCTCTACTATATATCTGCTTTATTTATTATTCTCCACTGGTGAATCTGTGACTAAACTCCTCTGATGCGAAATGTTTTACAGAGATGGAGGTACGTTAAAAAGGAAAATGGGTTCTTCCTATATATATAAGAAAACAAAAATCCCAAGACATGGGTTTGTTTGAAAAATATTTTTTTTCTTTTCTTTTGAAGTCATTCACGGTCCATGAACACATGGGTTTTACGTTTTATCAAATTCAAAATGCTAGTAAAAACAAAATATATTAAATTAAAAGAAGTCTTGGTTTTAAGATATTTAAAGAAAAGACTTAAAATAAAAATAAAAATGAAAACCAACGGATGGGTGAGTAAGTGCGCGGGTATGAAGGAAAGTTTGAAAAAAATGAACGCTGAAACCCATGACCTTGTTCTCCATTACTGCCACCCCCTCTTCACCATTTATGATCCATTGTCTCTCTTTTGATTACACTATTTGTTTAAATTTTCTTTAAAAATATTTAAATTTGTAGGCAGCTATGCATTTTCTGAAGTACTATAAAACAAAGAAACACTTGCCATTATGTTACGGTAGTAGTGTCTAGAGTTTTGTGGAGAACATGATTGCTTTATGGGTTTTCCTACATTGAATTATGATGTTATGTGGTTCAATATGATTGATTTTAAATCATAGGTGTAAACAAAATTATGTATACCAGGAAGGACATTATATGTTTTAATAAAAGTATGTTAACGTTCTGTAAAAAGAAAAATGGGATGTATGATAACGTTTTAGTTTCAAGTACGATTCTTTGGAAAGTAATCTTTAAGTTGCTTGAAGGCCTTTACTCTAATGCTTTCTCGTAATTTCATCAAAAAACTATGTTTATTGTACATTTTTTATTTATAAAAATTAGATTCCAGTTAGTAGAAGAAAAAGCTTTTGACAATAGAAATTAGTCAAGTGGATAGTAACACGAAATACTATATATACAGAATATACATTTTTAGTTTAAGCTGTGAAAACTATGAGTATGGGTTTGGGGAAAAGAGACAATAACATGTAAGAAAAGAAAATATTTTGGATTTGGAAAAGAAATACTATAAATCATGATCGAGATTGGCAACACGTCGTTGGTGTTTTGTTAAAAAAGGGTACATGACAACTTACGTGACTCAACGGCCATTATTCATTTGGATCGATTCTTATAATTTCAAATTTTTAAAATTTCAGAATTAATTTCTGTTTAATCTCAATGCATAAAAAGTCATGTACAATGAGCTGTTTCAATTTAATTTAGACCCCAAACAGAAGCGCCCACCAGTCACGACGAATGCAATTAATTTTGGTAACTACTTGCTACTCTCTAGTCTTTGGTCATTTAGTGTGTGTGTGTCTGTGTATAATTGAAATAAATAAATATAATTCAAATGATTATTCTTTCAGTCACCCCTTTCTCCTGGATTTATCATTATATCTACTCTTTCGAGAAAATAGATTAATTTTTTTTTTTTGATAATTCTGGTATCTGGGCAGCCACATTCCCAACTATTCCCCGAAAGGGGTCCAGCGCTCCAACGAAAGGGATGTTAAATCCGTTGTGGCCAAGACTCGAACCCGGATGACGGACAGTACAGCTGTACCTCCTTTACCACCAAGCTACGAGCACTTGGTTAAAAAATAGATTAATTTATTTTAATAGAAATAGATTAATTATAATATAGTGAGCATATTTCATAATTTTATTAGTATATATACAATAGTATAAAGGAAATCGATTATCACAGTTTCGCTAACTGTTCCAGTAGTACTTTAACGAAGATGATCTCTTCCAGTATTTTTTCGAAAAATCATTTGTTGACAGTGAACAATATACTTAATGATTTATGAACTGTCGATATTTAATTGGAAAATGAGGGCCAAGCAACACCGTCGGCGCGTGGTGCCTATTTGAATCAGACAGCGAAGCATTTCTGACATATCACATTTTATGAACAGTGGCTGTAAGAAAAATGTATATATTTTTCTTACTGTTGCTTAAATTCTCTTTTGTCCACACCCTTTGTGTATTTATATTCGCATTTAGTCGATTCTCCAAACTCTATAGTTTATGGTATCTTCTCAGTGTCTGTTTTGTATTTTACTTTAACAACCAGTGCAATTAAACGACGATAGTATCGACATACGAGATAAAAAGAGGGGACTTCTTAAAAAGTGTTTATCCAAAGTTAAACATTCTCTTTTGCTGTTAATGGAAATCACTTTTTATAAGATTGATGTGGGTTTTTCTTGTCATAATATATAGTACAGACGTTTAATTTTGGCAAGGGTTATGCTCTTTTTCCACTCCACCTAGTGTATTTTTTTGGGCTAAAAGAAGCTGAAAATATTGACAATTTTTTTAAGGGCTGCTCTTCTTCCTTCCAAGGTGGCTCTGTGTAATCCATGCTGTATATTTAGATGTTTGTCTGTGCATGTATATGTACGAACGTACGTACGCGTTGTATCATTCGGCCATGTAAACAGATCAACGTACGTCTGTAGAATATAAATATTTCTTTTTTTAGAATATAAATATTTCATTAAAATGAATTACATTTAAAATTAACGTAACTATATCAACGGGACCTATTTATATTAATTAGTTGTTTTAAATCACTACATAGGACATACATAGTATTTGTTATAGAATATGACAGTGAATGATGATAATGTATCGTATATATGTGTATTATAGAGACGGTTGTAACAAATAAATACACATGTCAATTATATGTCCATTCTCCAAGATTGAATCACATGAGCATTTTTCTCGGTAATTGACATTGCATATCAAGGAAAATTCTTAGGTTTAAATTTTAGAACATAATAAAAGTATGTCTACAATTAGCTTAAAAGAAGTGTTGTTTTAGCTTATAATACTATTATATCCAAATTTGTAGCATATATTTGGAGAAATTACTAATTATTTAACGTCCGGAGGTCATCATTTCTGAGCTCGACGTCTGTTTCCAGTATGTGGGTTATACTTTCATCTGCCTGCTTGCTCTAATAAATTAAAAGATTTGTCAATGGATCATGCAAATCGCTTTGAAAAAAAATCCTTATTTTATTTTTATTCACATGTAAATGTTTTCAAAACATATTATATTAAGGGTAATTGCACCCAGTAGACAAAAAAAAAACCAAATTCATTAACTAACTAAAAACACCTCATCTCTCCTACTTTCTCTTCCTATCTCTTTCTACTCTCTCTCTCTCTAAAAATCTAATTTCTCTTTTTTTTTTGGCTATTTAGCAAATAAGCTCTTATATTAATCTTAAATTACTGCAAGCCAAATGCAAAGACATTTCTAACTACGACAGTCATTCATCTTGAAAATCACTTCACTCTAGTGACTGACTGCTTCATCCTGTTCACTCCACTACTATGATAATGACTTGATGTACATGCATCATCCACCACATTTCTCAATGCATAATCATAATCATCATCACCATCATACCAATCAAATAAAATTATGTTTACGCGTAAAGGTGGATGACTAGTTAGTTGCATAAAATCGTCAAATATTTTGAAAATGAGGGATAAACATTGATGCATGTCAACGAATACACAACGTACCTTACGTATAAGTTTGCTCGTGATATCGAGATAAAACATTATATATTGTTGAATCCATACGACGATGTATAATTTGTTATTATATTCATGGAGATCATCATTTACGTTGCGTGCGTAATGCATGCAACTAATTAGGTTAACAATGTTTGTAGAACGTAGTTTGAACATCCTGTAAAAATCAGCAAAAAAACTAGTCTCAAATAAATATTGCTGTATACATAAATGTTATGGAAAATGGGTCGGTGGTGTGAGAAATGCACACAAGTACACAAACGATAAGAGTTACAAGAAGCCAGAAAAGGACTAAAGTCTATGATAAATAATGGAACCCTATGCAAAAGCTTCCCTTTCTATTTCACATTTTACACTACAAACCCCAGTCACGGTTTTCCCTTTATATTAATCCTACAAAGTTTAAGTCTTTATAATATTCGATGACTTTTTAATTTTCTTTTACTGTTGATCTTTTTGTAATATTTTTTTTTTTGGTAAAAGTCTTTTTGTAATATTTATATTTTAAAAAAAAAAGACGAAACACATTAATTAATCGGATGCTGATTTTGTATTTGTTTGAATGTGTCTTGATTCTAAGGTGTAACGCGTCATTTGTTCTTTCGTGTTTACAGTATTTTTTCTTTTGTAATAAATATTCTATATCAAATCAAAGTTTATGTGACAACGTTTGACATGATGGAAATAAAAATAATAAGTTTTTTTGGTAACAATAAAAATAATAAGTTAAACCAAGAACTTAACGTTAAAGACTCAGTAAGGAGTTTCAATAATGTAAACCTAACGAAACAAACTGCATCGATTAAAATAAAAAGTGCTTGTACATAAAATCAAGATAGTCATGTTGTAAGTTTGTGTGAAATACTCATATGATAAATGTATACATTATGATGTTAGTAATATGAAAGTCGAGATCAGCTTAAATGTTGTAATTATCAGCTTAAATGTTGTAATTAATGTATACATTATATATCTATTAAGGTTTGATTTGTCTTGAATATATTCAAATATATGGTTTTTAAAAGGGGATAAAGAAAAGTATTCCCTCCACAACACGGGTCGTTCTCAGTTCTTTATGCCATTTTGTGTGGCTTTTTGGATCTACTGTGATTGCGAGTGAACATACATCTTCCATCAGCATCTACAGTCTTATTGGATCAACACCTAATGATTTTGTGTACCACCTATTATCTCTAATATATATAGCTCAGTGACTGTTATATACCCAAGCTAATGCAACTTGACCAAATCTTTCATGTAGCCACATATATAAATATAGCTTGGCATCTCTTTTACTTTTTATTTTCCTTCTTCAATGTTTAATTAATGTACTTAAAATAAAAGTCAGTTATATTTCTTACATCATATATTTATTAGTTGTTTGAAAAGACAAGACAAAGTCACAAAGTTTTTAGTGTGGCATGTGTACCGGTCTAGAACCGAATCGGACTTGCCAACACTTCTCTCAACTTTGTAATTTACAATAAATCGCTGAATCATTTCGTTTTATTGTAACCTCCCAAAATTTATGTATCTGATTAACATATACGCCTTTGTATCACGAGCATAAGCATCACTAAGAAGTTAAATTTGAATTTCATATTCTAAACAGTTATATAAGAAAAAGAGAGATAACTTTCTAATACATACAAACCTTTAAAGTACGTTCACATAAGTGATTGATCACTTATGGGTCCATTATAGTACAATAATACAATTAAATGAGCTAGATACATTGAAATTAATAAAATAATATAAACACATTATCGCTTCCAAATTATAGTATATTTATATTGAAGGTATTTTATACTCTATTGGAAAGATTTTATCAAAATTTTATTTAAAATTTTTATCAAAAAAAAAGAGTATGGAAATGGGTCCAGTTAGAAAAAACGAGATTGAATGAAAGAAAATTTTCAAGGCTATGGCCAACCCTATGCGGACTTTGCAGCAAATATTTTTGACTAAGTCCCTGACAATATCGCCAGTGGAAAAGATATATTTACAGATACAAGATATCTATCATATAAGTATACACAGTAGGTTCACATATATTATTTAGCTTTGTTTCCAAAGAGTAGTTCCATCCTTATCCCCATCATGAAAGCAACATTACAATGTATGGTCTACTTAGCATGCATCAAAAGAAAAAGAATTGAGCAGTGGTATCTCATTTTCCAAGTTCTTACTAGCTTAAATATAAAGTTATTTATTTTTGCTTCTTTACATGAATTAGGCCATTGTGTCTTGGTACCATCGACTTGTTAAGGCAGTTTTACTAGCTAATGTATTACGTAATTATTTAAACGTTAGTTTCTTTTTCCTCAAACATTGTATATTCTATATAAAACGTGAAAGTGTTACAAAAAAAAACGTGAAATTTTCGCTAGCAGATAGGCCACAAAATTGGCTTCTCTTTTTTTTGGGGTCAAAGCCACAACATTGGCTTTATATTTCTAATTGTGTAAGATATATTGAATGAGTCTATAGCTCTCTATGCAAAGCTACTCAACCTCGAAGAAGACCTTTATACGCTATTATTCTCTGTGTTGACACAAAACTAATGATCTTAGCTTAGGGTATGGTTTAAATTACTTGGTTCAACTTCCGTTTCATAAGTTTCTTACCTGGAAGGTTGTGTACACGTGCCTCTTATTAGTTACAATTAGGGGTGGACACTTTACTTGATATCCGAATTGGCATCCGAACCCGATCCGAAAAACCCAAACCGAAATCCGAACCGAAGTAGCAAAATACCCGAACGGGTATTGAATAAGGAGAGATTGGATATCCGAACCCGAATGGATATCCGAAGATAACCAAACATATGTATAATTAACCTTATATTTCTAGTTTACATTTCTCATTTTATATAAAATATTTATTTGATACTACACATACTTTAAGTTTACGGAAAAAATTATTTGATACTACACATACTTTAAGTTTACGGAAAAAATGATTTGCTACTCACTTAAATGCATGTCAAGTTTTTTATTTCAAAAATTAACAAAAAGTTACATCCAAAATTTTTTTAAAAAATAACTAAATTAATGCCTTTTTAGTTTTAAAATGTTATGTCACAATCTATTAACCATTCAATCTATTAAAAATAAAAAATTAGTTAACTGAAAGTTATATTTTTAAATACAAAAAACTTGAGAAATGAAAATTTTAATTTTTTTTTCAAAATCTAAATATCCGAACCCGATCCGAAATAACCGAATCCGAACTAAAAATACCCGAACCCGACCCGAAGTACAGAAATACCCGAACGGGTTCTACACCTCTATACCGAAATACCCAAAAATCTGAAATACCCGATCCGAATCCGAACGGATACCCGAACGCCCACCCCTAGTTACAATTTTGCAATTTAATGGAAAACAGGATATAAACTATCTTCAATATATATATAAACAAAAAAAACTATCTTCAATATATTTTACTGTATTCTTTTTTTTGTAAAAAAAAATTCATATTTAATGCATAAAAAATACATATACGAAATTTCACTCATAAGTTTTTAGAAAGTTTGGAACAAGAAAGAGAGTAAACACAACTCTAACGAATGATTCAGTTAAGAATCATAATCATCAAGAAATTTGAAGACATTAATCAGTGGTTGTGGTTTCCTCGGCCACGATGGCCTTTACCTCTTCCACCAACCTTCGTTTATCCCATATCTTGAATATTTTGTGTAGGTTTTATTGATCTTCCTTCTCTAGTCAAGTAACTATAAGTCTTTCTAACCATATCATAACCAGTCTCTTTCCCATAAGAAACCGGAAGCTCCGGCTCAGTGTGAATTTGTTGATAGTTATGAGCGAGAGGAGTGTAAGGACCAATAGGTTGCTCCTTTTTAGAAGTGTAAAAACTTTCCAAAATGATAATTTGTGATAGAATTTCTTCCATAATCTGAGACTGAGATGACGCAACATTTGCCGCTACCAACATAGGAAAAATATTTTAATTCTTTGAGCAAGGGACAATATTTACCTCATGCGAATGTGTGAGTGAACCAGCGAAAGCAACCTCGGACGGTGTAGTGTCATGAGACTCAGTAGGAGGCTCTTGTATAATTGGAGGGTGGGGGAGACTGCAATCCTGGTTCGAGACGGTCAATACGTGCACTTGGAGTGTTTTTGCAACACTTTATCTATGTCTACGATTGGGATCTCTTCATTGGCAACCTCAGTTTCTTTTGCAGTATGATCTTCTAGTGGGTTAGGAGGAAGTAAACATCTCTTCTCCTTATGGCCAAGAGCTCCACATCTTCCACAAGCACTAGGGATCTAAGAATACTCCACATCGACGAAGAAGATATTGCATTGCTTATCATCAAGCACAATCATGAGCTTCAGGAACAGTTTGTCTAACTCAACTTCAACTAGTTTTTTTGTTTCTCCCATATTTTTGGGTCTAATTGAGGCTTGTGTGTAAGCATTACCTCTCCCAAACCTGAAGCTATACGATTGATGCCTAATCTACAGAAGCAAGAATTCAGTATATTCTTAAGGGTCATCCAAACCGGTATTGTAGATATCTCAAGATTTTTTAAAGAATTGATGGGACTCCAAGGGGCCACAAAAAAGAGACAGTCATCGACATGCCACACACCCTGTTGAACAACCCATTTACGAGTATTTTCATGAGAGATATAGAATAAAAGCGATGAATCTCCTAATTTTCAGCAAAATATCTTACATTCCCGTCCCATAACCTATTCAAGACATACTAAATAAGATCCCACATGCCGACTTGAGCACCTATGGAACTGTCCTATTATGTATTGCTCATTATTCTCCGGTTTTAGGTTAAAAACCTTAGAAGGAATAGTCACCTGAGGAGTGTCATATAGTTGGTAGGTTGGTTCAGCCGCACGATAGAAGTTTCTCGAGGATTGATTCATCCGGACAGCCCATGGAAACCGAAGGCTTCCATCATCTTTGAGAGTCGGAGGTAGAATTTTTTCTACAGGCAGTTGAGGCGCTGCTTGAACGGAAAACAACTTCCCCTTCTGTTGCTTCTGGCCAATTTTAATTGTTTCACCTAGCGAAGGCCAGAAGGAAGCAATTTGGATTTTTACAGCTTCAGAGATTCCGAGCCTTGGAGTGGCTGGTTCAGAAGGAGTATGTGGGGGTGTGAAGCGTAGTGGCTTCGATCAAGCACCTATGGAACATACAAAGGTGGTATCTTTTTTCGGATTCAACATCATTGTCTTCTTTTTCACAAATCACATCGATAACAAAATCTATTGTGGTAATGTTTTCTCGGAAACTACATTGAGCTTTTGGGTGAAAGAACCAGAAGGAAGATGAAATTTGGTGGTTGCAACGACTAATATTGCAGGAGGTTGAAAAGGTGATGGTTTGAGGAGGAGGGATGGTAGTTGTAGAAGCAGGAGGAGTGGGGGTGGTTTCAGTAGCAAGAGGGAGTACGGCAGTGGTATCAGTAACATGAGGAGGAGCAGTGTCAGAAACCGGTGGAACATCAGATTATGTTTCTTTCACCAACGAAGGTGGAATAGCAGGAATGATGGGTTTCAGACTTGCTAACCAGCGTCCTAGATATGGCCATCGAAGGTCCGGGTTAGGAGTCTGTGGCAGCGCAGCTTCGCCTTCAGCGGCTACACCGAAGGACTTTGGTTGAGCTTCAATAATCAGATAGGGAGGGTCTTGCGGGTTCTCGTTGTTTGAATCCATCCGAGAACGATAGAGAGGACTATGCAGAAGAGGATAGGTGACTCTGGTATCCAGAGAGACCCAGTAGCGGCGACTCTCGACGGAGAACGCCGATGAAACGAGCAGGTCTGAATTTTTAGGTTTTTTCTTTGTGAGTTGCGGGTTGGGAGCGCGTACAAGGCGCATGTTATCCGATCGCTGGTTGGGGGCGCCGATGAATCTATATTACTGTATTCTCTAAAATAAATAATTCCTTAATAGTTAATAGAGTTATAATCTATTCTTTTTTTAGCAACAGTTAGAATCTATTCTGATTTCTTTTAAATAAAATTTAACAAATTTTGGAATAAAAATAAAGAAATTGTATATAATATAAAGATTTATTTTAGAAAAAAGAAATAAAGATTGAATGAAATAGATTTACTTCTATATACTATTATAAAATTAATATAGAGATGCGTTGAAATTTTTCTAAAGATAAATTAAATTTCACTCTCATAAGTTTTTCAGATTTATATTTTTGGTATTTTTTCTTGATTTATATTTTGTTCTTACTTCTACAAAAATTTCGATTATGTACAAGCATAAGTGCAATATAGTAAGTGAATATGGTGACTACAAATATGTAACTAACTCGATTGTGTGGAAAACAATACTAGCATGTATCTTGATTAAAAACACATAATAAAAAGATTAATCCACCATATATTACTAATTTAGAAACTAAACTAAACTAAGAATAAAGTGGGCATTGATGGTGTTAGTTGTTGGAGGGAATGGCTCAAGTTCCCAAAGAGATTAATTATACTTCTAATGAGATGAACGTTCGTGGGGCTTTTCTTTTTATGATCTCATCATGCCAAGTGGGAGCGACCTCCAAATCACATACCATTATACCACTAAGGCAATAACCTCCACGTGGCTACCAACATATATTTACATGTAAAACAGATTTACGAGGACAGAAATAAAATTATTAAAACTCAGGGAAACCTACCAACTTTTATACTCTTCCTATCCACTTGATCAAGTTTTTACTTGTTAGTGTGAATTGGTTTAAGCTAAGCAACTTCTAAGTCTAAGGCTAAGGCTAAGGCTGCAACTGGTTATTCTTAATAGGAATGCTATGAATAAAAAGAATGGATATTTGTGGAATAAGAAAAAATGGAATGATAAGTAAAATGGAATAGAAACTGAAATTAATAATGGAATTGTTGATTCCATTCATTCCATCTTTCACGAAGGTTTATATTATGGAACAAAAAGAATGGATTTTACAAAGGATTTTTGTTTTTGATTCATTCCAAAAATGGGATGTGTGGAATTGTTTTGGAAAGTTATTCATTGTGACTGGTAAATATTTTTTGGAATCTCATGGAATGATGCATTCCAAACAAATCTATTCCACAAAATATATTAGTATATTTGAGTGTAAAACAAATGTCATAAACTAGACTTTGTTATTTTTGTCTTGTTTTTTTTTCTGCTTTATACAGCCACTCGTTCCTATTTATATAATTAAGTTAGTCATCATCTCCCCTATTTAATAAGGAAAAAGAGCTTTGCTCTAAGCATATAAAATTATTTCAGCATATATATGTGTGTTGATTGGTAACTAAGAATATATATAATTGATATCTGGATGTGAGATTTCAAAGTCGGGAAATGATAATTCGTACTCTATAGCTAGTAGTGTGGTTCGATTGTGACGGTTGAGGACTGACATATCGACATAAAATTGTGTCGTAATTGTATAGTAGATAAAAGTATGAAATTTGGTACTAGCTAAAAATTTAATAAAAGGAAATAAATATTACTTGTATACTAATATATCAATTTGAATATATCTATACCATTATATGTGGAGCCATTTTAAATTTTCAATTTTCACGTTAAAAATTAGAGTGGTTAAATTATTTGCTATAAATGATTGTAAGTTAATATAATCAAATTAGCCAAAAAATATTTTAAATTTTATTAGATTAGATAATTAATATAAAACTAATATAAGAAAAGTTTGACAAAAACTTAAAAAACATATTTCAAATAATAAAAGATAACTTATGTATATACTTTGTTGTTATCTGAAAAAAAATCAAAATTAAGTAATATAAATATGCATAAATAAATATAATTAAATAAAATGCATTTTATATAAACAAAATAGAATATTGAGCGGTTTTAAATATTTAATTATTATTAATAAAAGTATATTTACTTATTATTAATAATAAAAAATAAAATATCTATAAATATTCAGTTTAAACGTTTTGAGAATATGAAAACAATTTATCATGTTGATCTTTTAATTAATAATGTATATATTAATAAATATCTGTAAAGAAGTATGATTTTATGTACGAACGAAATACTTGGTAAGTATTACAAAGGACGCAGAAGTTTGATACAAGTAATATCTATTCTGTTAAAATAGAGTCCTACTTTTTATCTACTTAAAAAGTTGTCATTTAAGTTTTGGATCTATTTACCATTCATTAGAAATTAATTAAAATTAACATCTCTTATAATTTGATTATACAATATTTATCTCAAACAGTTTCCTAACATTAAACTAATAATGTTAACAAAAACAGAAATGATTCTTTGATATCTTTCCAAAGTTTAAAAAACTTTCGAATAATAATATGACAAGATAACATTCTTTTGTTTCGTACACAAACAATATTACAAAATAAAAATATATATCTAACATATGCTTAACCCTAAATTATTTACTGAATATATTTTAATAATATAAAACACAGTAATCAATTATTTCAATTAAATGAACAAAAAAAAAGAAAAAAAACATTTCCACCATATCTTAATTAAGCGGGATATATTACAATTATACTATAATATCTAACCAAACATAACTTAATCTAATTTATTCAAAATAGCAAAATTTATAAAATACCATTGAATCATGAATTCTTAAGTTAAAAGTAACTCATCTAAATGCTTTTATTTACTCAAAAACAACAAAATTTTACCTTAAAATTTATAAAATACCTTTAAATAATAAAATATTAATTTAAGAACATAAAACATGAATATAAATGTATATAAATCCGCGCATAGCACGGATTAAAATCTAGTTTGTTATAATTATTTCAAGGCTCTTAAATTTGATACAAGTAATATCGATATTATAATTACAAGGTTCTTATCTACTGCACATATCAGTGAGCACAAAATAGGTCATATTTTCTCTAATAACAATGTTCTAACTTTTTTTTTGTGCGTGCAAAAACAATGTTCTAACTTTTGACCAATTCCAAGTCTAACAATTAATATTTGTTAATTTAATCTCTAAACACCAGCTTCTATATACTACGATTAGGTCGTGCTCGTGGTATTGGGTATCATGCCGCTCCATTGTCATCATTACGCTGCCTTTAATCTTTAACTCGCCACATCGTATCGTATGGAACTCGTGTTTTACTTAACAAAATAAAACTTAAGAAAAAAATCATACCAAAAAACTTTTAAAGAATCTCGGTATGAAAGAAGACGAAGACTTACACTTTTGAAGACTAATATCAAAAAAAAAACTTTTGAAGACAAATGCTTTACGTGAATCTTTATTGCGTACACCATTAATGGGAGTATGGGACTTACCTAGATTACTATCATAAACTTAGTAATAAATCTATGGGGCTTTTTTGGTGGAAACACAAAAATATTAATGCGTTTGTCTATTTTCATTAATGTGAACTTGTATTTATCCCCATATGTAAACATGAGAGATAAATAATCATATAAATTCGCCACACGTGTGCAAGCAAAAAGCGATTGAGATTTTTTGGGAGGTTTTATTCGGAATTACTGTTAACATATGTAGTTGAAAATATTTACGTTTAGTAGAGGTTAAGTTGCATGGGATTCCTACAATCGCATGGGGCCTCACTTCATAAATTTGAACCAGCTTTTCTAGAACCCTAAAACTACTCCTCTTGTTCTTTTAAAATATTTTATTCATGTGTCTACAAGGCTACAACGAAAAGCTTCAAGGAATCCGATGTCCATTTTAAATTCTACTTAGGTCTCCGTAATTTAATTTAATTATACTTAGGCTTTAATAATATACTAATGTTTCTTATTTTCATATGTTACTCTAGCTCCATTGCCTCTCCTAAATTATCTTTGTTTTTACTGCCATGTATCTATTTTCTTCTTATTTAGCTAAGAGCTAGCATATACGTAGACCGATAGACTCCTTCCGAAATTCGTTAGAGATCTACTATGTAAACCGCTATAGATATCAATTTTTTTAATTTTATACTGGGAAAATAAACTATAGAAAACAAGACATTCTTGCACACTTTAAG
Organism: Brassica napus; assembly: GCF_020379485.1. Taxonomy (NCBI): domain Eukaryota; kingdom Viridiplantae; phylum Streptophyta; class Magnoliopsida; order Brassicales; family Brassicaceae; genus Brassica; species Brassica napus. Next base: position 5,629,572 of record NC_063439.1, on the reverse strand, counting down.
GATGCCTGTTAGGATGAGATTTGACTAAAATTCTACTATGCGCCGGCCATTTTCTGTTTACTTTTTCAAAAGACTGACCAATTCAGATTTAACCACTTTCCTTTTCTGGATAAAGTTTTCTTTGATTTGGTTAAAGTTTAACCAGTTACATGGTATGTGCATTCAACGTAAATGAAAAAGATACAGATGTGCACGTATATGTATGTGCAGGCTATTCCCATGCATGTGAAAAAAATGTGACTTAAAAGCTTCGGGAGAAACTAGAAAGAGAGGAATCTTGCGTCTTTATTGAAAGTTGAAAGTTGATACAGCCATCTATTTTATAGTGTATTCATAATGCAATACACAATTTCCAACTTTCCATAAACTCACATTGTGACCAGCTTTGAAGAATTTTATTGGTGCGCTGTCCCGTATTTGAACTTGGATCTAGCTAGTCAGATTCAAGCATTTCTGCCCATTGTTTGAATAGAGAGTGGTGAATTTAATCTATTGAAGTTAATCATGATATTAGCAAACACTGAAGCACTTGAAGAAAATAATATGATTGTTATTTCAACAGATTACTTGAAATATTTGAATTGCATCCCGTTATTAGACATGAATAACTTGTTTCTTATATTTAATATTTCATGGAATGTACGTAAAATAATTTATCTTATTACTGAGCTTCACCATATCAATGATACACATAATTAAATATCTCAATGTAAATCGTCATAATTAAGGAGTTACTGGAAATAATGTATATATGAATTAACCAATAAAATAAAGTATAAACAAGTATTCCATTTGTTTCATAATAAACGTCATTTTAACAATTTTTTCTTGTTACACAAAAAGTGTTATTTTAGAATTACAATGTAAATTAAATTTTTTTTTTCATTTTGAAATTAATTGTAAATTGAATAAATAATTTATTTATTTCAAATATTATTGATCAAATAAATGTAATTAATAACAACATAAATACATTTCAATTATTTTTTAGTTTATAAAAAAAATCAAATGACACTTATTAAAAAATGGAGTGAAGAATCAAAAATAAGAATGATACGGTCAAAGTTGGAAATTGTGTACGACTACCTAAGATTTGATGAGAATGTGTCAGACATCAAAGTGAAGGTAAAGTTCTAACTCATCTCTATCAACCAGCTCATCCACTCACAAACCTATTTAGTATAATCCATTTATTTCTCCAATGTAGGAGTATACTTTAATTACTAACAAATTTAATTGGAATCTAATGGTGATAATATATGGTCAAAGAGACTGCATCTGGATTCTCATGTTATGTAAAAACAATTCGCGTGATATTGCCATACAACGAGCAACTGGTCCGACTCATCTCGGTAAGTTCATCAAGATAAATTGATCCGGTTACTGGTGAGAAATAAGGATGAGAATGTTTGAACAAAAAAAAAAAAAGGAGAAAACAGTCATAAAAACCTTAAACTTTTAAACTAAAGCCAAAAAACTTTGAATTCATGTTTGAACCAAAAAATACTTCAATTTTTAAATATTGGTCATTTTAACTCTTATTTTTGTTGAATAGACCATTTTAGAAACTTAAAAAGTCAACAGTTAAACTTGTAAATGTCTGTTAATTTGCTAAACGACGTTGTTTTAAGAACTGATTAAACATTAATGAAATGATGTGGTTTTACATCATCCTCTCTTTCGCGAAACCTAAATTTTCTAATTTTTTAATCTGTCAATTTTCTAATCTCTAAAATCCAGAACCATTGATAATGAAAAGGATGGCTAGGACGATAGAATTACTTTGGTACGTCGTAGTGAAAAATCTTAAGTAGAAAGTGTTTGGAAAACTACGATTGAACAACATAACCAAGTCGGTACTAATGAGAATGATAATGAGGTTGATAATAATGATATTGGTGTCAAAGAATTTTTTTTTTAAGTAGTATTTAAAACGACATTGTTTAGTAAGTTAACAGACTTTTGCCGTTTAATAGTTGACTTTACGAATTTCTAAAATGGCCGAGCTAACAAAAAATGAGAGTTAAAAGTTTTTTGGTCTTAATTTGAAAGTTTGGGATTTTATAGGCAATTTTCTCAAAAGAAAAAAAGGATGGGAACGTAGAATCAGATCAGCCAATGGATACACGACTAATATAGTATAAATATGAATTAGTTACACGATCTTAATAGTTTGACTAGCTTTTGCTCAAAAAAAAAAAAGTTGCTAGCTTCATTATGCGTGTATACTCCTATAGATTCTTAAAATGCACGGCAGTAAGAAATATCCATGCCGTTTCTCTTTACCCAAACGAAAACTACTCGCTGTTTCAATATAAAGTAAAAGCGCGCTTATATCGTAAACACGTAGTTCTCCCACATAGAGATAACTATGATAGAAAGATACAGAGAACATGAAAACGGCTCGAATTCTACTGAACAATCAAATCACAAAAGATTTAAAACTTTATCATTTTGCCAAACATTTTTCAGAAGCCTTTAGCACCAGATTCTTTGACAACGGCAGGTTGATCAGCCATGGATAAGCAGTACTTAGCGATCTCTCTGAACTTAGGAACGCTTCTCAGATCCACCTTCGTCCCGTCTCTCAGCGTGATGATGATGTCACCCCATTCTCCTATGAACCTCGGCACAACCTGGACGTCCTTGATCACCTTGTACGAGAAGTCGCTCCGGTCTTCCCCGGTGAGCCCCGATATCACCGTCACGCGGAGGTTGGTGAACCTGTAACGGAGGTTAAACGCTCGAGACACGGCTGCTAGCGTTAGTGGGAGCCAGAGGATGGTTAGGCCTAAGACGAGGTTGGCCAGTAGATCCCCGTAGTGTGCTCCGCCGTCGAAATAGACAGTTTCTTTCTTCGCTGCCGGTTTGGAGTCGGAAGGAACGGCGGCGGAGGAGGAGGAAGCTAGGAGAAGTCTTCTGTGAGTGTGTTTTTGAGGTAATTTGATGGAGGGAAACAAGGAAGAAGCGGGGAAGGAGAAAGTGGTGGTGGAGAGGAGGAGCGATTTGCGAACGATGATGGTTGACGGCGGAATTGAGGAAGCAGCCATGATAAAAGCCTTCTTGTTCGAGTGGAGTGAGCGAGAGAGAGGATAAGTTCTGTGTTTTTTGCATCCTATCATTGGTACATATTGCGCCACGTGGCCAAAGCTCTATCGAAAGACATAATCCATCCGTATGAGTCCACGTGGCACGTCTTTGTCTATAGTATTCGTTTTGATACACAGTTTATAATCAAGCCAGTAAGTTTATTCATTATCACCTTTGCATCACATGCATATTCACAGATGAATACGGTTCTGATCAGTTCGTCGGGTCTATTCACTGCCTTGGTCCGCGGCTACCGAGATCAGACGCAGCCTTAGCCGCCCGCTCCAACGCACCGGACAGCCAAAGAGCTCCGCTGGAGAAGTAACTGCTATTGACAACGCTACTTGCAGCTGCAGCAGCGGTTCTTCCCGTGGCAGAGACGGCTGATTTGGCTTTGTCTGAAACATGGTACTTCTGGTCGGTCAATCTGACAGCTTCAACCCCAGCGAAGATTTTGTCAGCGAGACCGAACCTCTGGTCTAGTTGAGATACCCTAGCAGCTGCCGCAGCTGATACACCGTGGGATTCGTCAAAGGCTTTGGCTTTGGTTAAAGCGTCTTTGCCTAACACGAAGCCAGTGGCCAGCATTGTTTTCACCACTTCTTGAGCTTTTGTCACTGCTTCTCCGGCGTTGAACTCACCTCGTTGAGGATGAGGAGGCTACATGATTCAAGAACAAATATGAACATGAATTGTTTAGAGGAAAAATGTAAAAAGAGATTGATCATACATGTGAGTTAGCTTCATCTTCAAAGCTCCGCGGAGTCGCGTTCCAGAAGTCGAACTCCTGGTGATGCTGTCCCCAACGAGTGATGCAAACGCGCTGATCCAATATCGTTGCTCCCTAAAGGTATCCAAAGAAATGAGTCCAAAAACAAACAAAAAGTGAATCAAATTCTAAACAACACTCACAGTGAGTAAAACAGCAGTTTCTTGAGAATAAGAATCCTTGAACATCACATAAGCAGTGCACGCTTGCTCACCAGACCTTATAACAAACACAACAGAGATTCATCGTTCTGAATCAAGAAACCAAAAAAATAGAATATCAAATTCGACTCACTTGACAATATCAATATGTTCAATTGCACCAGAGAAGGAGAAGAATTCCACGAGATCTTTCTCAGTGACAGCTGGTGATAAACCAGTAACTTCCACACCGTATCCATTTTGATGATCCATCTCCTTCTTCACTATCCTGCAACTAAAAGCCCTAAAAATTCATACATAATCCAAGACTTCTACAGATTCATCAAACCTAGGGAGCTAGAAGAAATCGAAACGAGTGATAACCACACATAACGACTAAGCTTTTACATGATTTGAAATTTTCAATTCGGTATTGCAAATTCGCATCGAGAACATGAAATCGTTGATTCCAACATCGTATTACTATAGATCTAGAGAAGAACGACGAACTTACCTGTTGTTTGACCAACTCGCACGCAGAGAAGCTTGAAAGAGAGAGAGTGACGATAGTGATGAGCTAACTGATTGATGATGGGAGGGACTAAAAGTGTGAACGCGGTTTGAAATGTTCGAGAGATCTTAATGGGCCGTATTATCTTCTATGGGCTTAGATTATAAACTAGTTTTAATGTATACAGTTACATGTACGGTAGGCCCAAAAAGGGTTGAGATTATTTCCCGAGTCCAGTCCCGCAGTAACCAATCAGCTCATCATCACGAATTGTTAAGTTAACACCCATAATCACAAATTGTTATTAGAAAATTTTAAATGTTAAAATATTCTTTGGTGATATTAATCATACTATAGTCCATATTCTAGCACATAAAAAGAATTCATGAATAAGAGGGCAATGTTCTTATAGCCACTTTTAAGTTTTTATCACAAAAATATTCATAAAAAAAATTAAAATAGTCATTTTTTATTTTGAATTTTTTTATTTTTTTTTTCATTTGAAACCATATCCCCAAAACTCTACCATTTAACTCTAAAGCCTAAATATAGATTAGTTAAACCAAAGATAAAAATTTTAAAAGATATATCATAGAAAATTTATCGTAATAATAAGAGATAATACATTGTAGATGATTGGTTGAACTGTAGATGTAGGAATGTAGTTGTAAGATTTAGGTTGTAGTTTTTATTGTTGTAGCTTTGTATTTTTTGTTGTAAAAGAATACTACAGTTCTTAAAGCATTTTAAGAGTTGTTTTAATAAAAAAAAAAGTAAAACATGAACAAAAAAAAAGATTGTAAATGCTGTATCTTACATCATGATTGGTCAGAATTAGTATTTTAAAAATAAATAAAGCTAAAGTCTTAAGTTAAATTTCAACCAATCATCACGATTGTTAGTTTCTACTTATTCTTCTTGAAACTTTGCTTTTCATGTACATGATGGATAAACCTTGGATGTTATCCTTCCAACCGTCCAAACATGTAAAAGTTTTCTCGTGATAATGTTCTTTTTGTATATTGACTTATGTAGCCTACAGATAATTATAAAATTATTCATGTATGTGAGAATTACAAAGGAAAAGAAAGTTCACTAAAGGAGAACGAAATCAAAAAGGAAAGGACGTCCGCCTAACATTTGTCTCTGATGTATTGGTAAAAAAACGCAAAGAACATTATTATTCTTGCGTATGGTATGAGCCGTTGGCTAAATCGATACTTACGTCTCTCTTTCTCCATCTCTCGTTGTTCTCTCCATGGCCACGTGTGTCATATACTTAGCTAGTAAACATTTAAGATTAACTTGAATATATATATACTCAGAAACATTCTTTACGTATGGACCGGATCGTAGATGATTCACGGTTGTATCTTTTGACCAAGCTGTTATGTAGTTTCATGCAAAACAAAAGTTCATGGTTAGAAATACAAAATTATAGTTTGAAAAATTGGAAAGAAACCTGAAGAAGGCCAGACTACAAGAAATAGGTGAATATATATGAGTCCAGTAACCATTATCCATCCTTACCATATTTGGTTAAGAACAGAAAATAAAAAGGTTTGACTATACATGGTCAATATACTGATGTATATCCATTCTATTGCTTAGTTTTTTTTTTTTTTGGTCTAAATGTTAATTCTATTGCTTAGTTTTCGGTGGAATTTTAATTTCATAGTGAGGATCGTCAAATAAAGATTTTGATATTGAGTTGACGTCAATTCGGAGTTCTACAACGTGTTTTATCAATCCTACCTAATTTTCTTAAGTCGTAATTTTAGTTTTGTCCTTAATTGACTCCGTTTAAATTGGTCTATTCAAAGAATCCCAATTCGAGTTGATATCTCCCCTCTTTCCTCAACCATGATTAATATTATAACTTAGTTATACTGTTATCTTGAATGTGATTCTCAGTTCTTTTAAGCTTAGTCGTTGATAACACTTGCCATGTTTCACTAATGTATTTATAACATAAATGTATTTATTGGGGTTAATTTTCTGAATATTAGTTTGTCTGTACATGTTTTCTGGCCGAAACAAGAACAAAATATTATTGTATGTTAATCATGTATTGTTTTTACACGTCTTAACCAAATGGCCACAGATTTAGAGTTAACCAAGAGTACTGCAACTTACAATAACGACAATAAGTGTTTTCTTATGGCGATCCAAAAAATTGACTACGTTGATCAAAGCGCGTTTACTATATAAGAGTCATAAGACATACTATTATTTTACATTATCCAAATAAATGGCATAAATAGAAAAATAGAAGACTATTAAATTACTCGGTTGCATTCATTCTTGCATAAACTTTGGTTTTACGAACAGCTAGCACGTGTTGGAATTATACTTTGATTTGGATGATAAGGCATTTGCAAATGAGGAGAAAATAAAGGTATTAGAAGCTGCCACGTCATATTATACGAAACGAAATCATTCTAAAATAAATTGCTAATACTACTTTTAGATTTTTTTCTTCCTTTGGCAAATGAGAAGAAACGATATATTTGTTAGCCTAAAATCGTTGGCAATTTTGTCTTTTTTTCCTATAATAGTGATTACAGATGTAGCGTGGGCTGTCCTTGGGATGGCACTCATCAAGTAATTAAATGAGAAAGTAAGTAAATTATTCAATTTTTTTAGTGATTCTCTTTAACGATGTTATATTTATACCCTAACGAAACACAATACTCAGAATTTGGATAACACTTTAATTTCACATACATAATTTAGGAATGTTATGTAATCCATCGATTAAGACTTAAATCTTTTCCTCTGTAACATTAAGAATCTTAATACTAATGTGGAAGTGAAAGGAATGTGAACACACGATACAAACAGGTCACGTGGACAGCTCTTCGAACTTCACTTTCAGACGCAAGTCACCGAAGATACGCCCAAAAATACAGTCACCTATTTGATCATTTTTGCAAGAAAATTAAAAAGCAACAAATATCCTTTTTCCAACCAATGTTCATTTTTTTTTTTTTTCGAACCTCCATTAATTTAAGAAAACCAATCAACCAGAGTTAGGAAGCCTTCGCAGAGCGGCCTTAGCTAAGGCATCTACTTCAGCATTGTTTTCCCTTGGGATGTAACGAAACGAAACAGAAGAAAACGCATTACACAGGTGATAAATATCAAACATAACTCCTTGAGCTTCTACTATCCTCTCGTGTGATGTGATGGCCATGATCAGGGACCTGGAATCCGATCGAATGATCAGATTGCTCAGACCCATAGACCGAGCTGCCTTCAGGCCAGCTTTAACCGCAAGAGCTTCTGCAACTAAGGCAGAGCCGACATTGCTACGGTTTGATGAAACTTGATGGAGAAACCTGTCATTGCGGTCCTTAAAGATGCAGCCAAATCCTCCGCCACTGGTGCCAGCATTCCACGCTGCATCTACAAAGCCTTGCACCTCCTGGATGACATAGGCCTCCGGAGCTCTAACACGTCCCTCCTTAGTGGACCCCTCTCTCTCTCTCTCTGAGCTGCTTGCCATATTCTGGCTTCTTTAATTGCAGTACTAACCACCTCCTGCTCTGAGACTTCTCTGTTTTCAAACACAAATTTATTCCTGCCAACCCAAAGGTACCAGAAAATCCAAGGGTATAGAGCAACCTCACTGAGTCCAGTTGGTGGTAGGTTGATAATTCGTCTACTTGCTTGCAGCAGAGAGTCCGCAGACGTGATGAGGTTTGGATCAGGTATATATAATGCAGGAACTAGGTCCCAAACTCGAGTAGCAAAAGGGCATTGCAGGAGAACGTGACGTTCAGTTTCCATAAGGCCGCACCTTTTGCATCTCCCTTGAACCTCCATTCCTCTCCTGAGTAGATTAGCCCCTACCGGAAGAGCATTACTTTTTATTTTCCAGAGGAAGTGCTTTAACTTTGGGGAGGTTTTAACTTGCCAAATACAGGGATACCAGTTGAAATCCTCTTGCTCTTGGTCTTGATTAACCTTACACAGAGCATAACCCGATTTGGTCGAATAATTCCCGGACCTTTCTGGTAGCCAGACCATCTCATCCTCCATTTGATATTCACTAGGAATCATTTTCTTGATCAGTTCCTCATACTGAGGCAAATGCAATCTAATTGCATCCAAGTCCCATTCCATAGAGTTAGCTTCTAAGAGATCAGCAACTCTTAGATCTTTGTTTGCTTCCGTCGGGGGTCCTATGGGGCAAAGTGGGTAGGAGGTTGAGAGCCAAGGATCCGACCTTACCTTGATGTTTTCCCCCGTACCCACAATCCAGCCCAAACCTTTCAGGAGGACTTCCTTTCCTGCCAAAACACCTCTCCATCCATGCGAGGCTGAGTTGGGAGCTGCTGCGGTTAGGAAGTGGTCAGTGTGGCAATATTTACCAATCAGCGTTTGGGACAGCAGGGAGGTTGGGGACATTAGAACTCTCCAAGCCAGCTTTGCAAGCAAGGCATCATTGAACTTTTCAATTTCCCTAAAACCTAAGCCTCCTGCTCGCTTCGGTAGAGTGAGTGTACTCCAAGAGACCCACGACATCTTTTTAACATCCGGTTTGTCGTCCCACCAGAAGCGGGTGAGGATCATTTGTATTTGCTTGCAGAGGGATATGGGTAACTTGAAGCACGACATGGCGTATGACGGCATAGCCGCTAGGATAGCTTTCAGCAAGACTTGCTTCCCTGCGCCATTAAGATATCTCGATGTCCAACTGTGGGACTTTTGCCAACCAATGTTCATTAAAAACGGAAAGAGAACAGAAAAGCTATGTGAAGATAGATATGATTCATTATGTATCATACAATTTCACTTTTAAGCTAGGTTGCATGGAAATTCGGATGAAAATCTGTTTCACGTTTTAGAAATGTTTTGAAATCAGAATCTCTCGGAAACTTGTGAAAACTCATTAGATATTTGTTTTTTGAAAATCTCATTTTGGAAACTCAATGGAAACTTGTGATTCTGTTTTAGAAACGTGAAGAAAATTTTTAAAAATAAGTTTTGTAACTTATATCTTTATTTTGAGTTAAACTACTTAATATTTAAGTATTGAATTTTAAATTTTTTTATTGTGATTTATGTGTTTAATTATTACTTATTTTATTTTCGTGTACTTCGCATAAAATTGTTATTTGTTGATTTATATTATTAGATAGACTAAACAGAAGAAAATAATTGTACTCGCATGTTAATCATTTATATATATACATATATGTATGTGTATACATATGTATATATTTATAAACGTTTTCAAAACGTTTCCATTTCTTAGAGTTTTAAAAATCATGTTTCCACGTTTCGAAACGTTTCGTTTCCGCATATCCTTTTCTGCAACCTATAGCTTTTAAGGTTAAATGCATTTCTGCGATATTGGTTGACCAGATCGAAATATTAAAACTCATAGTTATTGACCTGTGATTCTCACACTTGGTCAACTTTTGAAATTTCAATAGAAAACACGTCCACAAAATTTATGGAATTAGTGCCTATTCTACATCTTAAATGTCTCTAGACTAGTGATGACAAAAAAAAATGTCTCTAGAGTACTTTTTATTGTGTTTATTAAATCACATAATTCTAAGTGGGTTTCATGAGATTTGTGTAAACACCCAAAAAATTATTTTTTATCACAACCCAAACACATTCTTATTTCATTTTTGGTCAGTAAAGTTCATGCATTTGAACCCTTGGCCTTATGAAACAAACAAAAGAGCATGGACAATAAACACATAATCAGTAGAAGAAGAAATTAAGAGGAAAAGAGGTTCGATTAGATTAGTCATAAGACATGAGTACTCTTTAGTCTATACTCTTTAGTCTTTACCAAGTGATAAAGCACTTTTGCTACCGTCCAAATAATGTTTTAAGATGGCTGCTCACACACGTGGTAGTTAATGAGTGGATTAAAGCTGGCAAGATCCACAAAGTCACAGCTCAGAATAAATTATACTCAATAATCCTTTAGTTGCACGCTATAATCTTTCGGCGCGACTCAAGGTTTGATTTATAAAAAATATATAATAAGTGGGTAAAAATATGAAATATATGCGTCGTACCATATGAGCTTCTAGTAATAATAACAAATGGAATATTTGGTACAATTTGCTGGTCCGTACTCCGTGTTTAACGAAGGTGATAAAAATGATCGACTCTTCATTTATAAAATCCTCAGCCCAATTCTAGGAAACTGTTGGTGCAATTTTTGAAACGTCACTAAAGATCATGCAGAATAGTCCACTGTTAATCCGGGAAAATCATCGTCATTGTTGACGTAATTAATTCTGATGATAAATACTAGTATATCATTTCTCAACTTGAGGCTAATCTATATCTCTATAATATGCTTTGGAAAATACCTTGTTTTCAACGATGAAATAAGACGTGTAGCTGAAGAACATAAGATAAAACACATGTCAAAGAATAGGGACGACGCATAATATAAGATAAAAGAGCCCACCATATAAGTTTTTCATAGGGGTCAATGGATTAACGCCCACCACATAAGTTAAAGTAACGGCAGTAAATCTCGGTAATATTTGTAATAATAAATAGATAAGTATTAAATTAAACAAGACACTAATTTCATGGTTTATGCGCAAAAACATACGCCCACGTGCTCCGTGAACCTAGATTTACTTTGTCGACAGCTTTCTCGTATTCCTAATTTCTCTGTTCAGCTCTTCTGTTATACTATTACATACTTTCTCGTACAGTTTTTATTTTAATATATACTATTATTCTTTTATTTTTAACGTACTGAAGCTATATACTCGAAAACATAAAAAAGATTATTATATTCGGTGAAAAAGAAGCATTATATTCCTAACAAAAAAACTGTTCGGAATGCATATAATAAAGTCCTTTATTTGCCCTCCAATTCAAGTTGATAAAAAAAGTTTTCCTTCAATTCATATACCACTACTATATTCCACTGAAAATAAAATCAGACGAAACTAAATATATCTGGCCTAGAATAGTGTGGGTGAGATAGTTCAAATGCCTTTTTGTTTTCTGTGATAGTACAAATGGAATTGTTTGAAAGAGAATTTAAGTGTAGAGTACAGTGGTACTCTGTTAGGATGGAAAATTGAAAATGTACCTTATATAAACAAATCATATATAAAAATTGTGAGATGACAATAAAGTATTTATTTGAAATAATATAAAACTGAGCATCTCTTTATTTGTAGAGAAACAGAATATGGAGAAGCCTATGCAAATTTATATTACAATTTTTTTAAAAAATATGACGTGCATATTACAAAGCAATTTAACATCCTTTGACCAGATGAAAAAAAACAGGTAAAGTACTGAAACTTTTAGAACATTTATACCGAACACTACAAAACAAAACTAGAAACAGTTTCGATTTATTGATTTTAATACGTTAACAAGTGTGAAAAAGAGAGAGATAAAAGTTTATCTAAAATTATTTGAACTAGGTCCAAATCCGCACTACGCGCAAATAGTATTTTGATTTTTTTTTTCATATTTTTGTACTATTATGTCAATTGTTTAGTTTTATAAAATGTTATATTTTTACTGTAAATTTGGAATTAAAATTCTATTTTTTCCTTACTGTAAAGTAAGTTAATTGAATCTTACCACAACACATTATACACGAAGATAATATAGTTGGTCTTTATATTCTTATTTGGTGTAATATTGAAAATTTTGATGGTTTGTTTAAATAGTTTTTTTAAATTATATATTTTAGGATTGATTTTCGTGACTATATTCTATAATTGTCTAAAAAAAATTGTTTGTCCCATATAGACATCTACATAAATATGGATTTCTGATAAATTTGTTCATTGGGATATTTAGTTTCACTTTCAACTTTATTCTCTTTTTTGACACCCTCATGCTAGCTTGTGGGGTTAGCCAACTTGGTGCAAAAGGGTTTACAAAAGCAGATCGAGATGCGCGTGATCGGACACCTTTTGCTAGGCTATTCGTACGGAATTTTAAAGATCTAGGAATATAAGCAATAAAAAGTTCAAAAAATTCTTTGGATACAGCCTGTATTTCGTCGAGCTCCGAGTCCAACGCAGGCTAATCTTCCTCCTTTTGAATGAGTATAACCAGTTGTTCACAGTCGATTGAAAGACCATCTCTCTGTGTCCAAACTTCATTATCACTTGCATTCCCATAGAAAACCTTCAGCTTCCGCTTGCAGTGGTGATTTGGTGCATGTATATCGGTCCTTGCTTCAAACAGCATTGGAAAGTCACCATCCATTAACACAAAGCCAAGTCCAGATATGTCTATTTCATTTATCCAGGATGTCTAGCAGGAGCGTTTCTTTACGGAGGAACAGTTGTGTCCGTTACCTCAACTCTCATATCAATCTCCATAATCTCGTCTATACGTTGAGCTATCCTCCAACACTCTGCTTCAATTTTATTCGCTAATGGGAAAGACATAATTCCTACGATACTATTAATGACTGTTTTTTTTGTAACACCGATACGGTAAACTTATGTTTTATTTAACAAAACTCTTATTTTAATTTTGTATTTAAGAATCAATCATATTTTATATTATCCATAATTTTAGTAAATTTGCTTATTTGTCATGTTTTTATTAGGTTTTAGCTAAATTATTGATTTATTATTTATTTTTAGCTAAGTCACTAATTTATTAATTTAAAAAATACCCTTAGTTAATATTATATATATTAAAAATAAATTTTATTTTAGTAATATTAAATTTCTATTTTATATTAAAATTTAGTTAGTTTTTCTTATTTTTCATATTTTATTAGGTTTTAGACTTTTAAATAGGTTATTGATTTATTATTAATTTCTAACTGATTCGCTAATGTGTTAATTAAAATAATACCCTTAATAAATTTTATATATAGCTAAAAACGAATTTTATTTTAATCATATAAAATTTATATGTTATATTAATATTAAATATTTGATTCTAAAATAATATAATAAAATTATAAAAAAAATTTAAAAATAAGATAATTCTTATATATATTTTGTTGCTATCTGAAAACAATATTTTTATTATAAAAGTTAAAAAGATACAAAAAATTATAATTAAATATTATTCAATAAAAAAATATTTATATAAATATATTTTCTAAACTATTTCTAAGATATGAGTGTTTTAAAAAATTTACCACGGGATGTTTAGAATACGGGATTATGCTTATGAGAGAGTGGCTTGGGAGTGGGCTAGGAGATGGGTCTAATGGGCTGCGAATTGTTGAATTTTTTTTTATTGCAAGCCCACTTCGTGATGACCTGGCATATTGATTGGTCTTGAATATTTGTACACATGTGGATAGGCTTAAGAAGCAATGATTTAGCTCCTTTTAAATAGTTTTTATTTTAATCATATAAAATTTATATGTTATATTAATATTAAATATTTGATTCTAAAATAATATAATAAAATTATAAATTTTTTTAAAAATAAGATAATTCTTATATATATTTTGTTGCTATCTGAAAACAATATTTTTATTATAAAAGTTAAAAAGATACAAAAAATTATAATTAAATATTATTCAAGAAAAAAATATTTATATAAATATATTTTCTAAACTATTTCTAAGATATGAGTGTTTTAAAAAATTTAACACGGGATGTTTAGAATATGAGATTATGCTTATGAGAGAGTGGCTCGGGAGTGGGCTAGGAGATGGGTCTAATGGGCTGCGAATTGTTGAATTTTTTTTTAATTGCAAGCCCACTTCGTGATGACCTGACATATTGATTGGTCCTGAATATTTGTACACATGTGGATAAGCTTAAGAAGCAATGATTTAGCTCCTTTTATATTGTAGGACTATATAACGCCATGTAGAAAGAAAAAAGTTTTTTTCTTTTACATGGGAAAAAACTTTATTTAAATTAGTGAATTAACTAATACATTTTCATCACTTTAACCCAAAGAATAATTTAAACAAAGAGGAGAGAGTAGGGCTGGCAAAAAATCCGGATCCGAAAAACCGAACCAAACCCGATCCGAAAAAGTAGTACCAAACCCGAACCGCAATTAATTAAATATCCGAACGGGTTCAAAATTTTGGTATCTAAAGAACCGAAACCGAACCCGACCCGAACCGAAGTATCTCGGGTACACGAATGTAACCGAAATAGATTTATATATCTAAATATATTACTTATTTTTAAATTTAATATATATTACAAACATCCAAAATATATAAGATATTTTTAAATTGTCTAAAATACTTGAAAATATACATAAATAGTCAAAAGTAAATGTCTAAAATAACTAAAATATATTCAAAACACCAAAATGCTTGAAATATGTATTGATTTTCTATCCAAATATTCAAATCAAACCAATTTATATATTATTTTTAGGTATTTTGACATATATTATACAAATTTATATGTAATATATTATTTTGTTTTTTTAGATTTTGACAAATTTTAAGCATATAATGAATATTAAAATTTTTAAAATAATTTAATTGGGTTATCCAGACCCGAACCGAACCCGCAAAGATCCGAACCGAACCCGAACCGAAATTTAGAAATACCCGAATGGAGCTGAAATCTTTAAACCCAAAAATCCGAAACTCGATTAGATCCGAACCGAACCCGAATGGGTACCCGAACGCCCACCCCTAGGAGAGAGAGAGAGAGAGAGAGAAACGTTAAACAGAGAGATAAAGAGAGAAAGTTGAATTTGAGCTCCAAAAAGACTCATACCGCTTCTTCACTCTGATTCGCCGAGAGAGAGACGACAGAAACGGAAACAGAAAATTTATAAACTTTCTTCTTTCGTTAATCCAATCAAATTCAATCCGTAAGTACCTTTCCCTTGTTAATATATAATAATCTCTTCCTTTTTTTTTCTCTCTTCTTCTCCGCTGAGGAATCTTACCCAGATCGAGATCAGCCATCCCCACGGTTTGATTTATTTTTTTTCATTTCTGGGTGAATTGGGTTTCGAAATTGAAAAAATCTGACTATTGAAAGCTGACATTTTTATCTCTGGGTTTGTTATTTGGTGGTTGGATCGGTGTTTCTGAATCCATTTAATCGTTATTTATCGAAAATGAGAACACTTTGAATCGAATCTGATTACTCTGTTTCTCTCTGCATTGGTGTGATTGAAGATGGTGGAAGATCGGACGTATCTGTTAGCGAGAGTTTTCTCATCTTCTCGTCTCTCAGAATCCAAGTGGCTTTACATGCATCCATCTGAAGAACAAGACTCCTCTGAATCTAACCTCAGAAACGGCAAAAGAGCTTTCGATGATGATGATGATAAGCTCAGACAAAGCAAATCTCTCAAACTCACGAGATTGTCAATTCACGGAAACGCTTCAGACCAACAACAACATGGCGATGGTGATTCGCTAATCAACGACATCGGCAGGGACAACTCCATAAGCTGTCTGCTCCGTTGCTCCCGGTCTGATTACTCCTCAATCGCTTCCCTAAACCGGAGTTTCCGGTCTCTGGTTAAGTCCGGAGACATATACCGACTCAGGAGACAGAACATGATAGTTGAGCACTGGGTTTACTTCTCCTGCCAGCTCTTGGAGTGGGTCGCTTTCGACCCCGTCGAAAGACGTTGGATGAATCTCCCGACGATGCCTTCGGGTGTCACTTTCATGTGTGCGGACAAAGAGTCACTCGCTGTCGGAACAGACTTGCTCGTCTTAGGCAAAGATGATGACTCTTCCCACGTTGTGTATAGATACAGTCTCTTGACCAACTCTTGGTCTCCCGGTGAGAGGATGAACTCTCCGAGGTGTTTGTTTGGCTCGGCGAGTCTAGGAGAGATCGCTATCTTCGCTGGTGGGTGTGACTCTTTAGGAAAGATCAGTGACGTTGCGGAGATGTATAACTCCGAGCTTCAGACGTGGACTACGCTTCCTAAGATGAACAAGCCGAGGAAGATGTGTTCCGGTGTCTTCATGGATGGGAAGTTCTATGTGATTGGAGGGGTCGGCGGCGGTGAGGAGTACGATTTAGCGACCAAGAAATGGACTGAGATACCGGAGATGTCGCCTCCGAGGAGCAGGGAGACGCCGGCGTCGGCGGAAGCGCCGCCTCTTGTCGCGGTTGTGAACAACCAGCTGTATGCTGCGGATCATGCTGGTATGGAAGTGAGGAAGTATGATAAAGAGAGTAAGAGATGGTTTACGTTAGGGAGGTTGCCTGAGAGAGCTGGTTCGGTTAACGGCTGGGGTTTAGCGTTTAGGGCGTGCGGCGAGAGGTTGATAGTGATTGGTGGACCTAGGAGTTCAGGTGGAGGGTTCATTGAGCTGAACTCTTGGGTTCCAAGTAACGATAGAAGCCCTCCTGTGTGGACATTGCTTGATAGGAAACATTCATCGAACTTTGTTTACAATTGTGCAGTGATGGGTTGCTGACAAAGTTGAGGTTATTTTTTTGGTTTTGCAAAGTGGAATCAAGATTCTTGGCTGCTTAGGGAGGTTGGAAGTTGCAGTCTTTTCTTATTCATATGGCTATAAAAGATTTAATTCAAGTTCAATACAAGTGTCTTGGTTTGGTGGTTAAACAGGTTTTACAATAACTTGGTGGAGAAAGTTCAGAATCTTAGAGTCTTTCAATTTTGTTAATGTTATCGAATTTGTGTTTCTAAATACAATGTATCTTTATTGAATTTCTCGAAATATCGATTATACAACATTCATTTTTTTGGGCGAGAGAAATTGTATCCTGTATTTTTTCTTGCAAGTAATACCTTAAACTCATCCAAAAAGGTTTTTTTTTTTAGTTTGATGGAAATTGGTGAAATAACCAAAATAAAAATCAAATTTAAATTATAGAAAGAAGGTAGAGAGAGATAGAAAGGGAGAGAAGAGAGTTTTGGTTAGTTGTTTAATTTGAGTTTTTTTTTTGGTTATAGGATGCAATTTTTTTTTTGTAAACTTATAGGATGCAAATTCTCTATTTTGATTCTCTGTTTTGTAAGTTCTGGACCTCTTATTGGTTCTTTCTTCAAAAAAATGGTGCTCATGAAAATGGCAGTTTGAATCGACTTTGACATGTAGAGGGACGGGGCTTCTATTAATCTCTATTGGATTACTTGGCTTAATATAACTAGTGAGATATTCCTTATATATTAATTGAAAAACATTATAATATTCTTTTGTAGCCATGTATTATTACTAGAATAATTTTTACAATTTTTATAGAAATAAGTTGGTCGATCTAAACATATAATAAACTTTTTATTAAACTAACCATGTTGAATTTTTTTTTAAACAAACCATAAATTCACTATTAGTGTTCTTCATTATTTTCTTAAATAAAAGTTACCGAATTGTTTAATGTTGGTAAAGTATATATGACAATTAATGATTTTGAATAATAAAAAATTTACAAAAATTAGTGTATATTTTCTCATATTTGTTTAATTTTAAACTATTAAAATAAATTGAGCAACCATATTAACTATATAATAAAATTTTAGATTTTTCTGTTTATGGTATATTTTGAATTTTTTTAAAATGACTATAAATTACTAAAAAAATTAAAAGTCTCACATTCAAATTTTGTGATCCATGGTCTAAATTTTTGTTATGACAAGATACAAATGATTACAAAATCATATAAGTAGAAAATCACATTTAATGAGTATTAAAATTAAAAGATATATATATATATATATCCTTTTTAATTAAACTATATACCATATAAAAATATTTTAATTTAAAAATTTACTTTGAACAATTTTTTTATAAAAATTTTAAATAAATATTGACAACTTAATTTTAAATTACTAAAACTATTAATCCCACTATGCAAAATTTGTTATCAGTAATTTAAAGTTTTTGCTATAAAAGATACAAAATAATTAAAAAAACCATATGAATAAAAAACATCATTTAATAAATATTAATATAAAAATATACTATATATATGTAAATATCATTTAAATTTAATTATATACCATATCAAATAGAAAAATATATTGTTTGGTTTAATAAAATTTATTTATATGTTCACACTAGTTACTTATATATGTAATAATTAATAATTTTTTAATTATTCAATATATATTTTTATTTCATAATATGTAAAAAATATATAATACATAAAATGATTTTTATATATAATGTTCATTCCCCGTACGCGGATTATAACTTAGTTATATCATAAATGTTAAAACTGACATCCACCTAGCATTAGGCGTAGGCGTGGCTAAGCTTTACTAATTTAAAATCCAGGCTAGTTAAAGAGATATCAAAAGAAACATGTTATAAATGAAATAACATTCCAATCACCTATCTCTGTTAGAAGTTGTAATGTGTATATCTATTTTTTTTTTTTGTACATCTTTTACTTAGAAAATGAATAAACTGAACAACAAATTAAATCTTCAAGAATCAAACAATGTTTTACAATTAGAAAATTACTGTTGAGAAACATACATTCCAGCTTATTTGACCAATTTAAGTTCTCAAATCCTTTGATCTCGTTAGTTCTGCGGTAAGTAAGAATCAAAGGTTTTCGCTATGAGATTAAAACTTGCAAAAGAAGGAAATTGGCCAACATAGAAAGAACAGTATCATTACATAAGGGTTCAGAATACTGAATGTGTCCAAGTAAAAACTCTTTTAAGACAATGCTTTCAAGGATAAGCAAGAAGTTTTAAGGATGAGCAGACAACAGTTCTGAAACTTCAATAGGTTGCTGGCAAAAATGCAATTCCTGGCTGACGGTTAGCCAAAGGTCAATGGCATGAGAGGAACTGCAAAAAAAGAGCAAAGACATTGTCAAAACTCAAAAACAAAAGACGTTACGATAGTCAAAGAATCAAAGAGTGGTAATAGTTTCAAGCATCAGTAAGATACCTTAGCATTGACACCATTGGGAACAACACGCTTCTCTTGCCTCAACTTCGTGAAGTCTGCTCTGTTAAACTTCGTGAAATCCCTGGAACAAAAAGTGAAAAACTTGATGAGCTTAGTCACAAGATTCTCAAAAACGAATGTGAAAGGATCCATGCATATACCATTTCCTGCTGACAATAATCTTTTGCTAACAAAATTAAGATTATTTTTGTTTTCCAAAGTAGAATCAAGATTCTTGGCTGCTTAGGGAGGTTGAAAGTTGCAGTCTTTTCTAATTCATTTGGATATAAAAGATTTAATTCAAGTTCAATACAAGTGTCGTGGTGGTAAACAGGTTTTACAATAACTTGGTGGAGAAAGTTCAGAGTCTAGAGTCTTTCAGTTTTGTTAATGTTGTCGAATTTGTGCTTCTAAATACAATGTATCTTTTTGGATTTCTCGAAATATTGATTATATAACATTCATTTTTTTTTGGGCGAAAGAAATTATCCTGTGTTTTCTTCTTGCAAGTATTACCCTAAACTCATTCAAAAAGGTCTCCTTTATTTTGATTCTCTATTTTGTAATTTCTGGACCTGTTGTTGGTTCTTTCTTGTAAAAAATGTAGCTCACCAATCATCCACATTGGTCCGTAGTCCGTAGATGCCAGCCACAAGAGATAGCCTCAAGAGCTAAGCCTCTGGAAACCCTTTTTTGTAAGACAAACCTGGAGACCATATAAAATGTGGATTCGACATATCAGGACATTATGTTACTACACTAAACATTTATCACCGTAACTAAATAATTATCAGATAGCTATTGTAGTTGGCTATAAATAGTACGAGGACGAATATATAATTCTTCGTCATCATGCATTTACTGGGACCGCACTAATAATAAAACAAGCGCAAAACATTTTTTCCATAGATATAAAACCCAACATGAGGGTAACAAGCACAGAATAACAGGGATTCTCAGAACAAAAATCGAGCAAAGAGTTAAAATAAAACAATTATATAAGCGATAGTCTTTGCCAAACTCACATGAAATGGTATTCTTAATCGTTTCGAATACAAACTTATCTGATGAGCATAACAACTGTTTTACACCGTCTTTTCTTTTGTTGCTAAAAACTATTTTACACTGTAGCCTGTAGGGTAGCTTTGCAGATCTTTGTGAATCTGTTGCAACTGATGGTTATGGCCTTTTAATTGAGAACATTTCTTTGCCAACAGTAACATGGACACTGCGCCATGACTCGGCCATGGAAGATTTCTCTTATTTAATGCATATTAAACTTATTAACAAAAAAAAAAGATGAAATATTGTCATAACTTGGTGATGAGTTTGTTGCAGTTCTTTTATTGGTCAGTGATTTGATTAAATGTATACACTTGTACACCAAAAATATAGTACTAATTTTAGATCAAAAAGTTGATTCCCCTTTGTCCAAAAAAGATGATTCCATAATTTTTTTTTTTGGAAACACATTTCAATAAACAAAAAAGTTTCTATCATAGTGTGCAAACAAAACTATTACTCGTGGATGTTCATGGTTTTCGGTGAAACAAGTTAAACCGACATACATAAATTTCATACTGCAATTATAATTGTCGATTTTTACAATAATAATTCATTCTTAGAGGAATGGTCTATTAATCTAAATAAAATATACTGAGAAATATACTGAGAATGTACACAAATTTTTAAACCACTACTAGTTTTAACGCCTCAATTATTAATTGCATGCCAAAACAAAAAAAAATTATTCATTGGATTCTTCGGGATTTGATGTCGCATTATTATTTTTTTTTTCTCGTCTGATGTCGCATTATTTAACTAGCTCGTGATACGGATGGTGACACAAATCATTAACTCCTACTCTATTACTCTCTCCGTTTCAAAAAAATACATGTTCTAAAAAAACAACTTGTTTGAAAAAGATATATATTTTTTATTTTTAATACAGTTTTTATCAACTAATAATACAAAATTGTAAAATTCAAAAACATTAATTGCATTTTAAAGTCCTATTAGTTTAAAGTATATGAAATATAAAATTATAAAATTATGTATTTATAACTAAGTTTTACTCTTTCCGTTCCACAAAAATATACTTTTTAATATTTTCTCACATATTAAGAAAACACATTAAACTACCATAATAAATATATCGTTTTCTGTAATTTTTAATAACTTTTAACCAATAGTAATTCAATAAAATTAATTTTTTTTTTTTAAATTTACAATTTTTCATAGAAAACACAAAAATACATCTTTCTGAAACAAATTTTTTTTCTAAAAAGTCTATCATTAAGGAACGGAGGCAGTAATATGTTTTATTAAAAAGTGTAAAAATTCTAAAACATGTACTACCTCCGTATCACTTTAAGTGGTGTTTAAAGAAAAAAATATTTAAAAATAATTGATGTTCTCACTATTTTAGATAGAATAATGTCAATTGAATTTTGTAACCAGTTACGAAATACTGTCCTTTTTTCTTATTGGTTAAACTACTTTCATCTAATGATATTTTTTGTAACCAATGTAAATTGTTTAAAAGTTTGTATTTTCTTAATTTATGTACAAAAACCTTAAAAACCACTTATATTAATACAAATAGAGTATTATTTTGAATCAGAGGGAATAATTAATAAGAACTGCAAAACTAACATGCAATCGATAACCAGCCAAATGCCATATGCTACTCCCTCCGTTTCATATTAAGTGTCGTTGTAGATAATTTTTTTTGTTGCAAAATAAGTGTCGTTTTAGCATTTCAATACATAATTTATTAACTTTATCGGTTGAAATATGGTTAAGTCTATCGGTAATGATGTTTTTATATTAAAAAAATATGCAAAATTAAATATATTTTTAATCTGTATGCACAAATCTAAAGTGACACTTAATATGAAACATATGGAGTATAATTTAGTAACGAAATACACATAGTTTTATAAAAAAAATCTCATTAAGTTATTTACTCCCTCTGTATCAATATAAGTCATTTTTAAGATTTTTACACTTAGATTAAGAAAATATAAATTTTTATACAATTTACATTGGTTACATAAAAATATCTTTAAATGAAACTAGTTTAACCAATAAAAAAAGACAGTATTTTATAATTAGTTATATAATTCAAATGCTATTAAATTCTATATAAAATAGTGAGAACCTCAATTATTTTGAAACAAAATTTTTTTTAAACACCATTTAAAGTGATACACATGGAGTATACAGGTTCTCATTCTATCAACTGAGAAAGCAGAGATGGAAATTGTCTCAGAAAAGTTGTTCTTGCCCTTTTGCTTTATCCTATCATGTTTCTTTATTTTTACTACCGCAAGATTCCGACGGAGATCTCCCCGATCTGCCACGCTGCCTCCTGGACCTCCTAGGTTACCGATCATAGGTAACATATATTCACCAAGTCGGTAAACTCCCCCACCGTTCATTCGCGGACCTCTCGAGAACATATGGACCAATCATGCATCTAAAGTTTGGATGTTTAAACACAGTAATCTTAACTTCACCAGAAGCTGCAAGAGAGGTTTTAAGAACACACGATCAAACCTTGTCTGGCCGTAAGTCTCCTAACGCCGTACGGTCCATCAGCCACAACAAAGTTTCTGTTGCATGGATTCATCCATCGTTGGCTCGTTGGAGGTACTTACTGTCGAATATTTTCTATGTTTTTTTTCTTCTTCTTAAGTTTGGCTGCTAAAGATTTGGATTGTTTCGATCAAATGTATATTAGTTCTATTTGTCGTTGGCTTTTAGTAGTTAGATTATTTTATTTACATTTTAAGAAAATAGACTATAGTTATGGTGTTCCAACAAAAAAAACTATTGTTATAAGTTTTAACTTACAAACGCAAACTAAAGACCATATAATGTTTAGTTGTTGCTGGTATTTGCATTTGTTTTTGCTGAATAAAATACTTTCTTTATATTTCATGTAAAAATAGTTATAGGTAAAAACATTAATATTAGAAAGATTATTTTTTGAAAAGTATTATTTAATATATAGGTTCAACCAATTATTAGAAAAACTACATAATTTCATCTGTCACACAATATTCAATAAATACAAAAGTTGCATTGAAATATAAAGGGAACTACTTATATTTTGAAACAAAAAAACTACTTTTATCTATTACAATAAAGTTACATTTTGTCACTTCTTATGATTCCACCTCATCATTCTTATGTTTAAAATTGGACACTTGTCCCTTTTACTATCTCCTCATCCTTTCTATTTAGGCTCTCATCACTCTTTCTTATTTATGTGTTTATAAGCCTTTACAAAATGTAACTCATATGGTCCGTTTTCGTTTAGGGTTTTTTTCTATTCCCCGACACTCAAGCAATCACCGATGTTCCTCTTTTGATCTTCGTCTCACGCCGGCCATGTCTTCTCGAGTTTTTTATCTTTCCTTTTGTTTGCCACTCATGGACATTTTATTACAAAAAGCCCAACCACAGATTTTTAAGCCCTCTTCTTTCTTTACCTCTGTACTCAAACCGAAAAAGACACACTGCGCTTCGTTTTTTTTGTTCTTTCGACAATCGACGGCGAGTAACACATTTCCTTTGCATTCAATAGTTGTAATGATCGCAATAATAATCATTAAACCAGTGTCTCCACTCCCTCGCATCGATTTCTCATACACCCTTTCATGATAACATATGAAACTTTAGGATTATAAATACGGACGGAGGAAGGACATGATAATCATATCTCCCAACAAAACATTCCATACTTTCCCTTTGAAGCTTATCTATCATTAAATCTGACGTTGAGAGGCTTGGAGTAGAGCTTAACCAAAGAAACCATGCCATCTCTGCACGTGACGCCATTAAAGGTACACAAGTTCTTTGCTGGCAGACCAATATGGGGGTTGATTCTCAAATCTTATAAGCTGATGTATTTCTATGTACACATACTGAGATGGTGATGCTTGAAGTGAAAGAGAGAAGATAGATAAGAAGGAGAGAGTTGTTACAAATCGATATTTAGAAAAGTTTACAGACTCTCTTTGTTTTTGAGCGAAGGGTGTGGAAGTAAAAAAATATGAACGGAAAATCTAGAATTTTAGATCGGCCATTAGACTGGAAGTGTTAGTTCAAGAAATATATTGATAAGCAAAGGACAGAGAAAATAAAGTCAAAACACACAGACGGCTATGTACTCACGTTCCATGTTACCTCTTCTGGTTTTTTGTTATATTATCAAAAACTTTTAACGTCAATATTAGTAACATATACAAACAAATAATATTTTTTTGAGAAAACAAACAAATAATGTTCCTTAATTATCGTATGTATTACAAACAAAAATTAAATAACAGACACAATCAATTAATAAAATAATAGTATAAGAAAATCCTTAATTTTAAAGGAACCTTTTTCTAATGGAATGTTAAAAAATGAGAGATTTGTTACTATATGATAGGTGTCTAATAGGTGAGATTAAGAGATGTGATTAAGTCTTTGATGCAGAGAGAATATTTAGAATAAATATCTTATTTATTTAGTGTTTTGTTTAGAATTTATTTATTATTAAGATCATTATCTCTAAGGTTTTAGGATTTTTATGTTTTATTATATATAGTCTTTGAAGCTATGGTTTTATGTAGTTTATGAGTTGATTGATTATTAATAAAATTGAGAGTTCTCTCTTTGTTCCTTGTTTTCGGTAGATCATTGGTGATCTCAACGAATTTAATAAGACATTGATCTTAGGCATTCTTAGACTAAATAAGATCCTTGTGTTATCCTAGTTTTCCGGGTATTCTCAGAATCAATGGATCTCTAGTTCTATCCTATAAAGCTTCCGCTACATCAGTTGATATCAGAACTGTGTTTCTTTGATTTTTTAATCGAAGAACGATTCTGGAATCATGTTGAAGGGGAACATTTATTTTTCGCAAAAGAAAACTTGTTTTCTGAAAGCGAAGAAACGGTTTACGTACATATTGTTGGTGATACAATTTTTGATACCTATGATGAAGATAATTGCAACTTCATCAGAGATCAGCTATCAAAAGACGTCATCATGCATACAACTCAACGCACGATACCTATTGAAGATGTCCACATATGCGGCCACTTCAATCTCCTAAAAAACGGCATGTTTACGAGAAGTGTGGGAACTCACGAGAACAATTGGATAGTGGAGATTTGGTCTGATTATATAAAGGATCACATCAAGACAAAAATTTAGTTCCATGTGAGGTGTTACGCTAAGGTTGTTTTGAAGATTAAGGTGATGGTGCGAATGAATTATATTCTTTTATTTGAAAAATATTATTTATGGAAAAGTCGCAAAAGATTGAAAGTTCTCATGAAGATTTCAAGTCTGGAAAGTTTTGAACTAGAAGATCACGATTAAGATTTGAGGACGAATCTTAACCGTGATCTTCTAGATAGGGCTACACTAACACATTTACAAATACATGTTATCTCTACTGTATCCAACTTCACCGCATTTGACAGTACGTCATCAAGTATAAATATAGAGCTAAAGAGACTTTACATCATAATATTTTCTTTTCGACATTCTCTTTAGGATCTAATCTTTCTCCGAAACACCGACTCTCACAAATAACCAATTCCAAGCTTCTAGAAGACTTCAGAGGTTAAGGCTGCTGAAGTTAGTCAAAATTCATTTTTAATACATTAGAAATTCTATAAATTAATACTCAATAAATTAATATAAAGTTCTGCTCCCAAGTTGGACCGATTCAAAGACATAAATCGATAAAATGATAAAATAATATTTTTTTAAAAAAATCTTATGTAAATATATGGCCCCCTTTAAATCATAATTAATAATTTATGTATATATTACATTTTATATAAGTACAAACAAACAATTGTATTGTTTGCTTTGTAATAGAATTATCTCTATATTTTACTAACACTTCAATATATTTCACTAATATTTAGTAAAATTATATCTAAACATGTTTTCTATACACCAAATAGTATAATAAAAATAATGTGAAAGTTAAATTTTAAAAATTTAATTAATATATATACAGTAAAATCAATTATTTTCTCTTTTATAAAAAATATATTCTAAAATAATAAAATCCAGAAAATAAAACTTTTTTATAAATAAATAAATATCATAATCCCACCATTAATAATTTATAGAGTTTTTACTATATATGATGTAAGACTAGAGAAAGAAGATGAAAGAAAACATAAATCATTCTTTAACTCGACATAGGCGATTTTGCTGTTTCTCACTAACAATCATATGCTATACTATCAATATAAGCTCCATTGACATAACTTAAAGCAAACATCAGCTGGGAAAGGCAAAATTGTGATCGTCCAGAATCCATGTCACCCCACAACTGTTGAGAACTCGAGATCTAAGTCGTCCATTCCCCAAATGCGATCAACTTCCAAATGTCACCACACAACTGTTGACACATTGCAGGGACCACCACTGAAAATATGCATATATTTTCAGTGGTGGTCCCCGCAATGTGTCAATGATTTGCATGTGGTAAAGAAGGTCACCAAAGTCTTCATGTTCATGTGAGAAATATCTCCGCCCATAAACATACACTATGTCTAATCAAGCATGCAAATATGACAAAAAAAAGTATAGGACATCTTAGATTCACAAAATGATTTAAACTAATGTTTTAACTACTGTTATGAGTTCTTATTGTTAATGATTTGTTTCTAATATAAACATCCACTAGGATAAGACCCGCGCCTTGCGCGAGATTAAGTTATTCTTTTTATTATATTTTGGAGAATGAAACAATAGTTTGACTTCATTTGGATTAGGGGTGTTCAATCCGAATATCGGGTTGGTTTCGGTTCGGTTCGGTTTTTTTCGGTATTTCGGTTAGTAAAATATAATTACTATTCTAAAACCATATTTACTTTGACTTTAGTCTTTCACATACTTTTGAAAGATTTCAACTCGACGACTAAATTGATCAGCCAATCTTGTTGCTTTATATCATTAGTATTTATATATATATATATATATATATATTATTTAGTTTGAATATTTATTAAATAAAAATTCATATGCGTTATATTTTATGATCATTTGTA
The DNA here is from genome assembly GCF_020379485.1 of Brassica napus. NCBI lineage: Eukaryota > Viridiplantae > Streptophyta > Magnoliopsida > Brassicales > Brassicaceae > Brassica > Brassica napus. The sequence goes on along the minus strand of NC_063439.1, from coordinate 5,602,168 downwards.
ACTTATTATAACAAAAAAAAAATCTATTGATCAAAAAATTTTCAGAGTGGGAATATTCAAAATTTTAATAATATATAAACGTTTTGAAAAATTCAAAATATAAAATATAAGAAAAAATATAAATTTTTTATTATATATTTAATGTGATTTTTTAATATCTTTCAATAATATAAAATTAAAAAAAAACTAAGATATCAAAATTGTTATCAAATATTTATTATTCATAATAATTAATTTTCATATATACGTTAATCATATTAGGTAATTTCGTAGTTTTTAATTAAGGAAAGTGCAAAAACAAATTTGGTAGATTATTTATCAATTCGATAGTTAGTTTAATAAAAAATATAATGTAAGTTAAGATAGTTCAACCTATTTTTCTAAGAATAGTATATTTTATATAGTCATTTATTAAATGAGAATTTATAATCATACAGTTCTATGATCATTCATATCATTTTGTAACTGAATATTTAAATCATCGATAACAAAATTTTCAATGTGAAATCTTTAATAAGTTTATAATTTATAAATATTTTTGAAAATTCATTGAAAGTTTTAATATTAAAATATTTATGTAATCTTATGGTATATAGTATAATCTATATATATATATATATATGTGTTTTATTTTTAAATGATATTTTTTACTCATATGGTTTTAAAATCATGTGTATCTTCTTATAATATTAAATAAAAGTTCATATTAATACAATTTTATGATCATTTGTAACTTATTATGACAAAAAAATAATCTATTGATCACAAAATTTTCAGAGTGGGGATCTTCAAATTTCTAATAATTTATAGACGTTTTGAAAAATTCAAAATATAACATATAAGAAAAAATATAAATGTTTTTATTATATATTTAATGTGATTTTTAAATATATTTTAATAATATAAAATTAAAAAAAGAACTAAGATACAAAAATTGTTATCAAATATTTATTATTCATAATAATTAATTTTCACATATACGTTAATCATATTAGGTAATTTCGTAGCTTTTATTTAAGGAAAGTGCAAAACATTTTTTGGTACGTTATTTATCAATTCGATAGTTAGTTTTATAAAAAGTGTAATATAAGTTAAGATGGACCAACCGATTTTTCTAAGAATAGTATATTTTGTATAGTTATTTATTAAATAAGAATTTATAATCATACGGTTCTATGATCATTCATATCGTTTTATAACAAAATATTTAAATCACCGATAACAAAATTTTCAATCTGAAATCTTTAATAATTTTATAATTTATAAATGTTCTTGAAAATTCATTGAAAGTTTTAATATTAAAATATTTATGTAATCTTATGGTATATAGTGTTTAATCTATATATATATTTATTTATTATTAAATGAAATTTTTTACTCATATGGTTTTAAAATCATGTGTATCTTCTTATAATAAAAATGTTAAACCATTGATCATTAATTTTTAACATAATAATTTTATTAGTTTTAGTCATTTATTGTCGTTTTTAAAAATTCAAAATATAACATATACGAAAAAATCTAAATTTTATTTTTATAGCTAATTTGATTGTTTAATTTATTTTAATAATATAAAATTAAACAAAAAATGATGGAGGAGATATAAATTGTTATCAAATCTTTATTATTAAAAGCATTAATTGTCATATATATATTAGTCATTTATGGTAATTCCGTAGGTTTTATTTAAGGAAAGAAAATAACATATCATATCATTATATCATATAGTTTGACCAACTTATGTATCTAACAACATATAAAAATCGAATGTGGACCTACTTATTTTTCAATTGAATGTAATTGACTACCTAATTGAGTGCCACCTATGCATTGGGGCCTCTTTTAATTAATACAAAATTGAGGTTACATCTTTTCAAATGTTCCTCAATTAATATATAGGGGATATTATTTTACCTCTAGAATCATTTATAAGTTTTTTAGGAAATAAAATATTGGAAACATCTATGTTAGAAAGTGATTCTTAAAAATATTACAAGTTGCACGCAGATAATAAATGGCTTTATCAAATTTGAGTTTCATATATTTTGCATGGATTTATTAGAGGTAGAAAACTTCCGAATGAAAAAGAAAGTAACATGTGAGACAACAACAAAATAATATACCTATCGACTTACAGTTTGAAACTTACAAGGAATTCAAAAACCACATTTGAAACTTTCAAACATTATCAACGAGACAACGACCATTAGTTGTATGTGGGCAAATCAAAAATCATACAAACAAAAACAAAATATTCAGTTTAGTCTTAGTTCTACGCAAGGCCAGAAAATGATTTAGTTATTTTTTTGTCGCAACAATACAAGCCAACCAAAGACATTTTGAGACAACAAAAACATCTTAAAAGAGGAATTTTTTTGCATATTTGACACTTTTTCTAAACACAACTTAGAAGTTGTTAAAAAATCTTCACAGAAAATAACAATTACGCGTAAGCACACAAAACACAACTTAGAAGTTGCAAAATAACTTCCATATTGTAATATAAATTTTTTAAATAGTATAGACCAACTTGATATAGTTTTTAACACAAGAAAATTGAATTACATTTAAAAATAAAATAAAATACGACACATAAATAATTGAAACAACATCCTTCCCGGGCAAACCATTAGTATATTATAAAACAGAGAAATTATTTAATATATATAATATACACAATAATTATCGTAACTCAAATTCAAATTTAGTCAGTTGTAGACGATACATAAATATGATAGAAAACCGAACTTTTTGTTAGCAAAGGCATATAGAAAATTAAATGATTATTTTGCTTTTCGTGATTACTTTTACAATCTTCAAATGTGTTTATACTGAAATCTTGTCAGCATAATAATCAAGCTGGTAATTTATTACTAATATGCAAGCATTCAAATCAAACGCAACAACGACGACCCCGAAGACAGTAATCAATTGTTGTTATGTTTTGTTTTGTTTCAGACTGTTGAGAAAACTGTCAGTGACACACGTGTTCTCGCCGCTGCGTATTGAGGCCACTAAAGCTCTGCGGATGAAAAAGGTGCAAGAGCTTGTGAGCTTCATGGATGAAAACAGCAAGAGAGAAGAGGCTGTTGATATTTCTCGTGCATCTTTCATCACAACTCTTAATATCATATCGAACATTCTATTTTCGGTTGATCTCGGTAGCTACGACTCGGAAAAATCCAATGGATTTCATGACTCAGTTATTGGAGCCATGGAAGCTGCTGGGAGTCCAGACCTTGCTAACTTCTTTCCGTTTCTTGAGTTTCTTAATCTGCAAGGTAATACCAAGAGGTTTCAGTTCTGTACAGATAATTTGTTTAAGGTTTTCCGAGAGTTCATCGATATTAAAACTGCGGAAAAGTCATTGAGGAATGATCCAAAATATGCTTCCAACCGCGATTTTTTGGATGCGCTTCTCGATCTCACCGTAGGGGATGAAGCAGAACTCGACTATAACGATATTGAACACCTTCTCTTGGTAAGTCAATTATTATGAAATGAAAAAATTTAGACCATCGAGAATGGTTTAGCTAATTTTTTAATTAGAAACTTAAAAATAATATAGAAAAGTTTTGTTCCGATGATTATCTCAATTGTTTTATTTTATATTTTAAAAGAACATTCAAATATATATGTGTTCTCCATATATTTATTATTTTGTACAACTCTTAACTTTTAAATTTTGAAGTTTGACCATTTTATCTTTGAGTTGGAATCGCATAATTTGTTTTTTAATATCTGAAATGTAGAGATTACTGATATAGATTACATGTCAGGATATGTTTGTAGGAGGCACAGACACAAATTCTAGTACCCTAGAATGGGCAATGGCAGAGTTACTAACTAACCCTACAACGATGGCGAAAGCTCAGGCCGAGATCGAACAAATGATAGGCCTAAACGGGTTTAGTCAAGAGCCTGATATCTCAGAATTGCCATATATACAAGCGGTTGTTAAAGAAACTTTTCGTTTGCACCCACCTGTTCCTTTTCTTCTCCCACGGGAAGCAGAAACGGATGTAGAGATTTTTGGATACCTTGTTCCTAAAGATGCTCAGGTTTTGGTGAACGTGTGGGCCATAGGACGAGATCCAGGGGTGTGGGAGAACCCGACCCGGTTCGAGCCAGAGAGGTTTTTGGGGAAAGAAATTGATGTGAAAGGTAAAGATTATGAGTTAACACCCTTTGGAGCTGGACGAAGAATCTGTCCAGGACTGCCTTTGGCTGTGAAGATGGTATCTCTTATGCTTGTTTCTCTTATTTATTCCTTTGACTGGAAGCTTCCAAATGCTGTCGACATGGATGAAACCTTTGGTATTACCTTGCACAAGTCCAACCCATTACATGCGATTCCGGTTAGAAGAATTCGCCACTAGTTAAACATTATTTATAGTCTCCCTTTATATTTTCTTTAAAAATAAAATGGTTTTAATTCGAATGTATATTCATATAATATATGAGTGTTGCTCCTTTAAAAAAAACTCAGCATAATGCTTTTATTTGTTAATTGTTTGAGTACAAACTTGGCTTTCGGGAAAGCAGCTGTTTACACTACAGTTTTGTGTATGTTAATAGATCGTTGTCGTATATGTTGTTTGTTATATATCAGTAGGCTTTTAATTGAAAAATAATTTGAAGTCAAAGAAATATAATTGAAAACTATTCGAAGTCAAGAAACTATATAATTGAAAAACATCATGTTGTTTTTTATATTATACAAACTATAACTTAAAGCTCCAAACGGCGTGATCAACTTAGATTTAGTGGTCTAGTGGTTTCCACTAGAGAAGGAGTTAGAACATTTTTAATGCAGATACTTAATGGAGTGCTTAGTGGTGGAGTCCATCATAAAAGAAGAAGAAGGGGTGTTAAAAATGCCAGATTTAGGGTCGATGTTTGCACTGTTTTGCGGGCTCTACTGATACATGACAATTCGCGATTGTTCGTTTTAAATATTTTTTTTAATCAAAAAAAAAACCAGAAAAAAAAAATTAAGCACCCCATTTGAGGTGCTAGGGTTAATGGTGCTCTTATCCTGTTGGTCCAAGCCATTGATCGATTCTCTTCTAGTGCGAAATTATTAGCTCTAATAGCCCAATTGAATACCCGAAAAATGATCTATCCGTGTACTGCACCTCCCATCAGGAGATTAGAGATTAGATCTGTGTTTTTAATAGATCCGGATTTAACCATTTTACGTTAAAAAAGAACTTAGGTCTTACCAAGGGAGATGTTAACTAAATGATCTTCAACTAATGAATTTTACAATACGCGTGGATGTTAATAGTTTTGGGTGAGACAAGTGAAGCTACAGTTTTACTGTTACGAAATATGCATTCCACATTATTTAACCAAATAATAGTTCTCAACCCTTTAATTTTAGTAGTTCTGCAGTAAACAAGAAACAAAGGTTTTGGCAATGAGAAAAAAACTTGCAAAAGAAGGAAATTGGCCAACATAGAAAGAGTAATACCATTCCACAAAGTTCAGAATAGTGAATGTGTCCAATTAAAAACTTTTAAGACAATGCTTTTAAGAATATAAATAAGAAGTTTAAAGGATGAGCAGACAACAGTTCTGAAACTTCAATAGGTGGCTGGCAAAAATGCAGTTCCTGGCTGACGGAGAGCCAAAGGTCCATGGCATGAGAAGAACTGCAAAAAAAATAACAAAGACATTGTCAAAACTCAAAAACAAAAGATGTTACGATACTCAAATAATCATTAATGTGACAATAATTTCATGCATCAGTGAGATACCTTAGCATTAACACCATCAGGAACAACACGCTTCTCTTGCCTCCACTTCGTGAAGTCTGCTCTGTTAAACTTCGTGAAACCCCTGAAAACAAAAAAAGTCACAATACTCTCAAACACAAATGTGAAATGATCAATCTACATACCATTTCCTGCTGACAATAATCTTCTGACGACCAGGGAACTTAAACTTAGCCCTCCTCAGAGCCTCCTGAGCATGGTGACCATGAGCATCCTTACACCTCACAGACAAAAGCACCTGCCCAATCGCAACCCTAGCACACGTCCCCAAAGCCTTCCCGAAAGCGCCTCTCATACCGGTCTGAAGCCTATCAGCTCCAGCACACGAAAGCATCTTGTTGATCCTCAGAACATGGAACGGGTGCACCCTAATCCTCAAATGAAAAGCATCTTTCCCCGCGGACTTCACCATGTACTTGTTGCAAGCGATACGCGCAGCTTCGAGAGCTTCGCTGGAGACGTTCTCCTTCTCCCACGAGACCAAGTGGACGCAGAACGGGAACTCGTCGACACCTTTCTTCTTCATGCCGACATCGTAGATCCTGATCTTGGGATCGGGGACACCACGGCAGTAGCGTGATTTAGGGTAGGGTTTGCCCTTGATCTGACGGTAACACCTTGCCGGTCCTACAACGGTTCAACATTTTAATCAGCTACAATGTTTGTCGGAATTACGACAGGACGTAAACAATCAACTCGTGTCGGAAGAAATATCTATTAAGCTAATTAGGTGTTCGGAGACGTTGGCTTGATAAACAATTAACGTAGCTGAAATGAATAGACAGACACTTTAACATGAATGAATGAGAGAGATTGATAAACTTACTTCTTCCCATGGCGACTCTCCTCAACTTGAACACAGTGGCTGGCTGGCTGCTGCTCTCGGGAAAATGGCTTTTGATTTATACCATCTGGTATTTTCTAGGTCAACTAGAAGGTTTTATTTTGGGCTTCATGGAAAGCCCATATAAAATATAATAGAGACTTTTACGGCCCATATAACGAAGTTATACTGGAAAGCCCATATATGATTTTTTTTATCCCTCTCTCAGAAAGAATCAAACGTGGTTTTACTGGATTGAACATTTTACTTGATTGGTGGAAATCTGAAAGAAAATTATGACATTTTTTTATGAAATAAAAACTAGTTTGACGCTTCTTTAGTCTCGTACAATTTGTTCTCCCTGGGATAATTGTAATAATAACTATTAGTTTTTATTTCATAAAAAACTTTTGTCTGTGACACTTTCCAGAGTGTCAAATTGATGTTTTGAGTTGTTATGAAATTGTATTGAGACTAAAGAAGCGTATTGATGTTTTTGAGTTGTTATAAAAGTGTTCTGTTCCCCCCCTGGGATAATTGTATTGTAACATGCGATTGTAAAGACGGTGGGAACATGATTTGGTTTTGGTTTGAATACTAATCAAGACGGACGATGTTTTTCTTTTTATTATCCCATTACATTATCAATGCCTAAAATGCACAAGTTTCCTAAGGTGGGTAACTAAAAATACTTTCATGGCAGGACCAATCGCATTAGTAATGCCAGACACTCCATTGGACCAGAGCTAAACAACAATGGGCATAGGCTCTTTGAAGCTTAGTGTTCTGAAACCAAAATTCGATCTTGTATGTCTGAAAATGTCTGCACATCTTTTCCCCATAACCTGATTATAAAAAGAAAATATAAATCATGAAGGATTTAAAAATCACCTAGAAGAACAAGAACTTGAAAAGGTATTTGTCCCGTACCAACAATCAATTCCAACAGCGTTTGCACCGCCTTTATCTGCTCCCTCGTCATCTCCAACATGCACTGCTCTGTTTGCATCTACGCTGATTTGCTCTGCGACATGACACATAATATTCAATGTAAGTGTACAAGACAACTCAAAGGAAACAACACTTTCAGTTTAGGATACCGAACCTAAAGCGCATTTGAAGATTCGGTCATCAGGCTTCTCGTATCCGACTTCTGAGGACACAATCACAGCGTCAAACCTGTAACAGTACAACAATCACCATTGTATGGTGTTTTACTATAGCATTCTCAGTTTTCAGGTTTAAGAAACAGAAGATGGCAAGGCTTTACATGTCTATGACATTAAGATCCTTCAATAGCTTTCTAAGGCGGGTATCGAAATTGGAGACAACAGCCATCTTAACTGCAACCACCTTAGCCCCAAATTATCAGAAATAAGAAAAAAAGAAACAAGGAGAGAGTTCTACTTCTTCAATGTAAATAATATAACCTCCAGCATTTTTCAGTAGTGACATTGTCTCATAAGCTCCTTGTGGGAGATGCCACGCCTCACCATTCGCGTAATACTAAGGAAACAACATAAGCCAAAGAAAGCAACTGTTAATGGAAGATGAAGCCTATTTAGAAAGTGTAGAGCTCAGCTTCGATAATACTCACTTGGTAGACTTCTTCAAAGTAGTCATTATCAGAACAACCAGTAGCTTCCGAAACAACGAGCTTCCAAAACGGTCTCCCATCTCCCTGGTAACGCAACTTCTCAGGCCAAGGAGAAGCAAAAGCTCTCTTGAAACCTTGCTTGATCTCAGCTGGAGTTGTCTTGAGACCTGAACTAGTAGATACAACAACTCAGAGATCATCCGAGACAGCAAAGAAGAAACGAACAAGTCTAAAGAAAGTGACCGTATTTTAGGCCCAAGGAAGCGTAAGTTTCATGGACAGGTTCCGACAACTGCAAAAGGGTTCCTCCAGCGTCAAGTAACAAACCATCATAAGCTCTTTTGACCGGCTTGTCTTCTTCACAGAGACCCAATTTAAAAAAAAATAAAAAAATCAGTTTTTGTGCATCAAGTTCACATTTTTATCATCGTTTATAAGAACCCTTATTGACATAATACACAATCTCAAATTCAGTTGAATCAAAATGCATCTTACGGAAACAGAGGATAGTCAGGAAACTAACCGGTGCTGAAAGAGATAGAGGAAGAAGAAGACCGGAGAGAACTGGAGAATTTGCTGATTGGTCTCAACGCTTCAATTAGATTGCTTCCTCCTCGTGAACATCTCAAACAAGCTTCCATCTTTTCTTCAAATCCCAAATGTGAAAGATTTATTTCTTACAGAGATGTGTCTATGGGAGAGGTAAAGCACGGTCTGTGTTTGGTTAGCGATCTCGGTTTAATATTTGGACCGGTTTACATTTTTGTTTTTTTCCTTTTCGGTTCTAGGAACTTTCTGGCTCAGTTAGGGGTGTTTGTATTCGTCACAGAAACAAAAACCCTGAGGATTTTTCGCGTTCGCCGGCGGAGACATTACGCGCAAAGAAGCTTGTGGAGTCACACGTGAACACACTCTTTACGGCGAAACTCTTCCTCGTAGACGAGAGATATGGCGACGGAGCTAGAAGAGCTTGTGGAGTTTCTGTCGTCTCCTTCTCCTCCTGTAAGCTCCTTTTTCTTATAACTTCTGTTTCTAAGAGGCACCGACAACTTTAGATTCTAGGGTTTTGTGTTGAGTTCTGATTCTATGAAGAAACAACTTGTAGGTGAAGAAAGCTGCGGTGGAGATTGTTAGTGGATTAACTGGCTCAGAGGAAGGTTTACAATCTCTATCCAAGTATTCAGAGATTCTTCTTCCATCACTATCTCGTCTCCTTAGTGAAAGCAAGGTCCTTTGATTATATAACACTAATTTTTGTAGATTTGGATTAGTATTATTGATAAAGGTTGAAACTTTTTTGAAAACAGGAGGTCTCAGAGCCATCAGCTCAGGCTCTTGTAAACCTTTCCCAGAACTCTGAATTGGCTGGGAAGATGATTCAGATGGGGTTGATCAGAGTGGCCATGGACATGTTGTACAAGCCTGAGTCTTGTATCACCAGATTGCTTGTTATGCTTCTAGTGAATCTCACTCAATTGGATGATGGCGTTGCGTCCTTGCTTCAGGTTATTCATTTATCTTTGTGGTTTATCATCAGATCTTATTTGCATCATTAAGCGAACTTTGTGTAAGAGTGTGTGGGGTTTTGTCTTTTGGTAGTTTAACGGAGAGGTAGCTAATTATGTTAAAACGTTATGACTTTTGTTAGATTGAGGATGAGAAGATGCGTGGACTACATATCATGAAGCTTGTTAGGTCGTTTTGCAGGTCTTCTGGAGAAACTGCTGGTATGCTCTGAGCTCTTTAGTCTTTCAGTTTGTTCTGGAGTTCTCTCTTTTTGTTTAATATTGATATATCTAATCCCCAGTAAGACCCAAAGGTCTACAAGTCCAATAGTTTACTAATTATAAGTTAGTCCACTTATATTTGTGATTCTGACTCATTTATATTTTGCACTTAAAGCATTTAAGTAGTTTCCAAAGCTCATGAGGAAAGGTTATGTTAGTTGCTTACTCTTAATGTTTAGTGCCACATTGTTTAGGAACAATTTGGTGTTTTATTTTTTTTTCTTTTTTTTTATGCACCAGATGATCAGTTTGAGCATGTTGGCTCAATCCTAGTGAACATATCGAAAACAGAAGATGGGCGGAAAATGTTACTGGAGCCCAAGAGAGGACTACTAAAACAGATCATTAGGCAGTTTGATTCAACAAACCAATTGCGTAAGAAAGGGGTACGTTTATAAAAGAGTTTGTCCTCTTTGATGAACATGTTGCTTAGCCTACACTTTGGACAATTTAAACAAGGCTTGTTATGCTTAATGGTTTTCAGGTTGCTGGGACTATCCGTAACTGCTCTTTTGAAGCCAAGAACCAGCTGGAGAATATTCTCCTGATATCAGAGTTTCTCTGGCCTGCTCTGCTCCTACCAGTTGCAGGCAGTAAGGTTTGTTGATTTCGTTTTATAGCTATCTTCTTTATGCAAGGCAACAGCTTCTGACTATTCGGTTTTTACCCTTGCTTAGATATACAGTGAGGAAGACATTTCAAAAATGCCACCTGAGCTTGGAAGTGCGCTTGCCATTGAGCGAGAGCCAGTTACTGATGCTGACATTCGTGTTCAGACACTCGAAGCTATATATTTGATCATCTTACAGGTATAACAATTCTCTACCTCGCCTTCTTTTTTTTTTCTAAAGAAATGTCCGCTGATATTGTCAAAACTTCTTTGGGTTGATGTTGCAGGAGGCAGGACGAAGGGCATTTTGGTCAGTGAACGGGCCACGGATCCTACAAGTGGGATATGAATACGAGGAAGATTCAAAAGTGATGAGAGCCTATGAGCAAGTCGGTTCTTTGGTATGTTCCACTCTTTACCTCTCTATTTCACTCGATCACTGGCTGACTCTACTCGACTTAAGAAAAATAACATTGCTTGTTCTTGGCTGTCTAATCTTAAACCAGCTTGTTGAAGAATCTGGAGGTCCGGAAGAATCACCATCGGAGCCAACAAAAGCAGATTCTTAAAGGTTAGACTACATGTGTTGTCTCTTTGTTCTTGTCCCCATTGTTTTTGGCTCTCGCAAAGGAAGTGACTTTGTCATGTTTTGCTAACAAAGTTGCCTTCTTTGCTGTGGCACATGAGTCATGACAAGTTCATCTTGTGCACTAGGCTTGTTGTACCCAACAGATTCGTTATTTACTTGTTTTATTTAGTGTTTCATTTTCTCTTGTTTTTGGTGTGATTTTATTTGGTATTAGACATTATATCTTACTTTCGTAAGACTATTTGTTGGTAGTATTATTATTCAACATTTTGCTATATTTTTTTTTACTATTTAATCAATAATATACTCTAATTAAAATATTCAATTTAGAAACTGTAAGTACTCCTTGACAAAAAAAAAAGAAAGAAAAGAAACTGTAAGTACTAAATAAACTAAAATTAAAAAAAAAAAACAAATTATTACCACCCCACGAGACGAGGGCACGAGGGAGCCACCGAATTAGACAGAGAGGCAAGTCAATGATTATGTTCTTCTTTTAGACTTTTATACATAAATCAATATCGTATCTTATAATTTTAATCAGATTATTTATTAATATTAAGATGAGCGCGCATTAAACTCAAAACCAGTTGGCACCTTGACCATTCCTCTTGGGCCACGTGGACAATCCAGAATAGACGGGTCCCACAAATTGAAAAGTCATAATAATATTAGATCTTCCGAGTCTTCTTCCTTCGTCTTCCTTCCTCTCGACGCAGGCAGAAAGAAGAGAGATAAAGAAAAAACACCGTGCGGCGGACGAAGAAGATTCCTGAATCTCTTCGTGTTAGTTTTAGCTGGGAGGAATAATTAGCGAAGACTGATTCGGTTTTCTTCTTCAGGCGGTGTTATCGATTTGTTTAGGAGAACATATATACATAGATGACGATGGGTTTCGAGATTTCGGATGAGTTTCTGGGCACGTTCGTGCCGATTCTGGTGTATTGGGTGTATTCAGGGATGTACATTTGCTTAGGATCTTTGGAGAGGTATCGATTGCATTCCAAGGTGGACGAGGACGAGAAGAATCTCGTTACCAAATCCGCCGTCGTCAAGGGCGTTCTTCTTCAGCAGACTCTTCAGGCCATCATCTCCGTTATCCTCTTCAAGGTCTCTCTCTCTCTCTCTTTACCTGTGCCTCTCTTTAATGAAAGGTTGAAACTTTATGGATGGGTTAGGGATCTATTTATTGAATTGTCCAGAAGCTTATGAATCGTCGTTTTAGATGATCTGATGAATCAGAACTCAGATCTCTTGTTTCTTGCTGTTTTAGATTAAGATCGTTTTGTTATCATTTTTTTCTTTTGTTCATGACCTTGTGAATGATGTTTCTCTTTATTGGAAATACTATTTGAGGTTTATGATTCTCTTGTTATGGTACAATTTAGACATGTACATGTTCCTATATTAGCATTCTTTTTACCTGTTTTTTTACCTGCATTTTTTTTTTTTGGTCTTTAGATAACAGGAAGTGATGATCCAGATGCTTCCACGACGCAGCAATTCTCCCTTCTACTCCTCGCTAGGCAGTTAATCATCGCCATGTTCGTAATCGACACTTGGCAGTACTTCATTCACCGCTACATGCACATCAACAAGTTCTTATACAAGCACATCCATTCCCAACACCACCGCCTCATCGTGCCGTATTCGTATGGAGCTTTATACAACCATCCTTTAGAAGGCCTTCTCTTGGACACCATCGGCGGTGCTTTGTCTTTCCTCTTCTCCGGTATGTCCCCAAGAACGGCTATCTTTTTCTTCTCCTTCGCTACCATCAAGACGGTGGATGATCACTGTGGACTATGGCTCCCCGGGAACCCGTTTCACATCTTCTTCAGTAACAACTCTGCTTACCATGATGTTCATCATCAGCTCTATGGGAGTAAATACAATTTCTCGCAGCCGTTCTTTGTCTTGTGGGATAGGATTCTCGGTACTTACTTGCCTTATTCGCTTGAGAAGAGAGCCACTGGTGGATTTGAGACACGGCCTATCAAAGCGTCCAAAGATGAGTAACTTTTCTTTTTCTTTTTGGGGTTTCTTTATCACTGCTACGTTACTTCATCATTTGCTCGCTAGAGAACTACTGTAACCTCTCTGTGTACTTGTAACTGTGTACATACGATTCCAATCTCTCATTTTCCATCTGCGGATGTATGTCTCTGTGTAAGCTAGCACTAAAATTCATTTTGTAATATCCAAAACTTCAGATATTCTCTATTGAATCTGCTTACAGTTTCAGATTATGAGACTTGTCTCATTTATCTCCTTTATTAGTTAACTTCATACGCACACAGTCATTGCTTCTTGCTGTTGTTCTTCTTATCCCTTATACATGAATACTTGGTGACTTTTCTCTATCTGGTTGGTTTCATAGACCAATGAGGTGGTTGTTCAATAATTGATAAAATGTGGACCTTTGAAAACGATACAATACTTATCTTCAGGATCCAATAATACTTTAGGACAGGGTTGAATGTTTTCTTGACAAATCTGAGTTCATCTATGTATGCCAATCAAGTACCTTGTTGTGTTCACTGTGTTGGTTTAAAGATCAAAAGTTTGTTTCATGGTGAGATCTGAATCGTGGATTTGAACTTTAAGCTGTGTTACAATCAATCATCTTCCCAAAACCTAACATTCCCCATGAGTAGGTTACCGAGACATATCATCATCAATGATACAGTTAAGGTTTCTTGTCTTCTTCTTACTTTATCTCATTATCAACCACATGGTCTTGAGATGAGTTCTGGACCAGAAGATTCTGGATTGGCGTCTAAGACATGTTAGGTGAAATGGACACTGTCATTGATTAATTGAGACTCCTCATTATTGGCTCTTTTAGGCAAACTCGTACGGAGTTTCATTAAACCGTTAAATCTAAACCCCTAATCAGGTATATTTCTATTCTTGAGACGGGCACATGAAAATGAGGTGGACCATTGTGTGTTTGTGACCAGTCTCTGTGCTGCATTAAGACATGTCTCTTGAGTCAACAAAAGGCTATAGCTACACATTCAAAGGTCACATGGGATTGCATTCTTTGGTTATGTCTTTTTTTGCAGATTAGAAACAAGTGTCTAGTGTTCACATGGTGCAAGCGATAATTGATGAGTTCTTGGACTCATTTGTTGTCAGTAAAACTTGTGTGTATTTGATTTGAAGTTCTCTATTGATTGAAGATAAATGAGTTCTTGGATCACAAGACAATAAATTTAAATATGGTATTAACAAAACAAATCTTTTTTCACTCGATAAACATTACATGTAAAGAAAAAGGACCTCAGGTTTTTTAGGGCGTCACTAAATATACAGAAAAGGCGATTGCGTGCGAGAAACGGAACTACTGCTTGCTCTCCTCCTTGTCTCGATACTTGTTGGATTAGCTTCTGCAGGGAACCTTGGAACATAACTCGGTGTTCTGTTCATGTTTGTGTACGAATCACCTGAAACTCTGACAGCTTTATGACTCTTGCATCCCAACAATAAACCACCACCACTTCTCGGTTTCTGTCTATGAGGCTCGTTCTCTCGGTTTGATTTGGCGGTTATAGGGATTCGAGGAATCTGGAATGACCGGTGCTTGACAGGACTCGTAGCACATTCAGACATAACAGAGTAATCCGCAACACTAGCCGTTACTACACTCCAAGCTATGCTTACCTCACTTGGCGCATAACAATCCGGTGACTCTGCATCGCTGCTTTCTTGCCTCGCAAGATAGGGTTTGTTCTTCCCTGTTACACTCTCAATCTCAAAGAGATCTGAGCTTAAATCACTCACACTCCCATCTTCTCCTTCTTCTTCTTGCTTAGCAGAGGTTGAGTATTCCCATGGTAAGTTCTTTGAAATGATTCTCTTCTCAATAAGAGGAGATCCAAATATTTCAAGAGTCTTCCTCTGCTCTAACATTGCTTCTTGATGTTGCTTATGAAGCTTCATCTCCGCGCTTAGATCTCCAGAGAAACTCAATTGCGTCTTGATCTTCTTCAGACCAGAGGTTCTTCTCTTCTCGTCGACGTCGACGACATCCACTGCGTTCCAGTTAGAACAAACACCTTTGCAGCCAAGATTCAGGAGAAAGCTCTTCTTGTTACTCACCTTTTGGTTGCTAGTACTAGCATCCTTGTCCTGCAAGTAACTGTTGCAGCTAGGGCTGTTGTTGTGGTTCTTCTTTTTCTTGTTCTGAAGCAACAAGCTCTGGCTATTCCAGCTGGATTCAGACCGAAGACTCGGAGTTTCGGAGGATTTCTTGGAGCTTTTCTTCGGACCCGCGAAGATTCTCTCGATTGAAGGAGACACAAGTGAAGAACTGTGTTCGGAATCCATATCTCCGTTGAAGTACTTCTCAGCTCCAAACACACCAATCTCAATATCTTCAGAAGCTTTCTTGCTAACTCCAAGAACATCTTGATCCTCCTCTGGATTGGTGTCCATGTTCATACCAATCTTTAGATTCTTCTGCGTGAGAGCATCTTCCTTGCTTGTCAAGTAGGAGAAAGAAGTAGAAGAGGAAGAGAAAGGACCGTGGAGAGTGTTACTATTATTGCTCCTCGTGAAATCAGAAGATGTGTTTGGTGTTGAAGAAGAAGATGAGCTTAAAGTAACCATTTCTCTTTTTTTTCTTTTTTCTATTGTTATTTTGTATTACTATTTCTTGTGGATGATTTAGATTTGAGTATAAATAGAGGAAACATGATGAAGTTACTGGCTGTCTCTAAAGCTAAGTGTCATTTGTTCAATGGATGTGGGTCAACAACATTAACCATGACAATAGGGCCAATTTGCAAGTGATTTTGTACTAATGTTTGAAATAATATTAAGTATTCTTTTGTCTTGGTTATAAATTAAATTTGAATTTTTTATTAAATGAATAGAAAAATGAGTGGATATCATTCTCCTAAAGAACAAAATTACAAATTAGAAATCACGAGGGATGTATCTATTTCGCTACATACTGACAAAGAAAAAAGAAACATACTGACAAAGAAGCTTTGGAGTTGGTCGTGTAAGCGTTTGGGCCTATATTGACATAATGGGCTTAGGCCCATATTTACATACGGGTTTTTACTACCCGACTTATTTAATCGGACCTTATCCTCTTCCTGATCACTCTTACCAATCTTAGTTGCTTTGGTCGGAAAAAAACAAAAGTTTCGATCAAACAATTCAGATGGTTTCGCAGATGATCTCGTGTTTATCTAAATCTTCGTCTCTTTTCTGCATCTCCGGTTCCCGGAGTTTAATCCCGCCGAAGACTTACAACCGCGGCGGTTTGTGCCGGTTTTCTCCGGGGTTCGCTAGCCGCCGGTTATCTACGGTTTACCGTAGGAAATGGAGATCAGCGTGCATTTCCAACTCTGGGAAAGAAACTGGAGGAGAGGGAAAGGTAGCTATTTCTCCGACAAGCTTCCTGTCTGGTTTCAGAAAATATAATAAAAAGTTTGTTGCTTTGTTAGTTACAAGGAGAGTGGCGGATACTTGAGAGATGGGAAGTGCCATGGGAATGGCAAACAGTTTCGTTAACTTCGCTTGCTTGTGGTTTAAGGTACTCTCCCATCAAAACCTTACCTTTGATAAAAAAAAAAAACATACAACTCGACAAGTATGGTTGAGTATGAACAACAGATCATCATCTCAGTTTATTAACTATTATCCCAGGCAGTTTTGTGTTGACAGGGTTAACTGAGATGGTAGCCTTACCGTATCTAGGGATCGACGTTCAGAAGCTGAGCTTGGACGACAAGGCGGAGATCTTATTCCTGGATCAAGGGTATTTTTGCCAACAAGCTACTCTTTTGTTTTAAGATAATGTCAACATGAATATGCTTTTATGCTGAAGAACTTTATTTTTAAATACTTTTGTAGTTTAACAACTCTAGCAGTACTTGCTGTTATATTCACCGTTGCTAAAACATTCGAGCCGCTTCCTGAAGACATTTTGCGCTATGGTACTTTCCTTCTTCACTGTTTTCACTTTTTATTTGGCCTTTGATTTTTTTTTTTGTTTTTGTTTTGATATTCAGATTTGAAACAGCCCTTTAACTTGCAAAAAGGATGGCTGGTGTGGAGTGGGATAGGTCTGGTTGGAGCTGTTGGGGCTATTGCGTTAACAGGTGTTGCTTTATCCTTGTTTAGGACAGAGACACCAGAAAGAGAGGTTAGGAGAATTTTCACTATCATAGTTTCTTTCTTCTTTATGAAAATGTCTGATGGATAATTAATAGTAATGAGGTTTTCAGGTGGACTCTTTGATGAAGCTTCTCCCATTAATCGGATCCTCAAACATAAGGTATATTCCGCAAAAGAAACAGCATTTGCGATGTTGTATCAATACTAGAGTTTGATCACAGTTGCATGTAATGAGTGTGCAGCACGTTAAGCTTAGTGGGGATAACTGGAGTCCTTGCTCCACTTCTTGAGGAGACGGTGTTTCGCGGATTCTTCATGGTCTCTCTTACCAAATGGTAAAAAGGTCTTTGTCTTCTTGTCGTTTTGCTTCTGAACAAAAAAAAAAAAAGCTAACTACATTGTTTTGTTGCTCATTTTTTTAGGGTGCCGACTCCAATAGCGATCATCATCAGCTCAGCTGCGTTTGCGCTTGCGCACCTCACACCCGGTGAATTCCCGCAGCTGTTTATACTAGGTGAAAACACACAACTAAAAACAATAGCACTAGCATCTTTCTCGTGTTTATAAAACACCTCTCTGACTGCAAATTTTTCTCTGGTTTAGGATCGGTTTTGGGGTTATCGTATGCGCAAACCCGCAATCTTATTACCCCGATGGTCATACACGGTTTCTGGAACTCGGGAGTTATCTTGCTGCTCACTTTCCTTCAGGTAGAGAACACATTACTATGATGATCACTACAATGTTAAAAGAACAGATCAACTCTTTAAACTTATGTTTTGATTTGTCTTTTGTTTTTGTCAGGTCCAAGGGTATGACATTAAGGAACTGTTATTGCAGGGAAACTAGCTTTGCTCTTCCTTTCTGTCCGCAGTTAACATGTAAAAGCTTCTTGTACGATGCTCGATCTTAGTAAGTTTTGTTTGTATTCGACCAAAGAATTCAAAAATTGATGCAAGAGTTTGAGTATTGAGCAACAGAATGTCACTGAAAAGCTCAATGCTAAAATTACAAAAGAAAAGAAGCAAAAAAAAAATGACATTTACAGTTTGTACATTGCACAAGATCCGAAACTCTGAACTATACTTACACATAATGTTTATTAGATTCGTTTACTTAAGAAAAGAAGAAGCTCTGCACTAAGCTAGGACACTCCTTCCTTGAGCTTTTAACTTGTGATAAAGCCGATTCAGAAGGAACTTCATGTAGACCTAGTGGTTGTCTTGTAGTTAACAAAGTTTGAATTCAATAGTTTCCATCAAAAAGTTAATCAAGGCTCCATGGACAAGTAATTAATCATGGCTCTAGGCTGACGTGAGCTGAGCACCAATGCAAACCTGGTTGCCAAAGCCACTGCTTCCTGTTCAATCAATTTTTGTTTAAAGTAAACCATTGGCTCTGATTGGTAACTTTGCGGAATGGCAATGCGGTTCCGCAAGTATTTGCTAATCAACAAAAAAAAATTGGGAAATGGAAAAAAAAACATGATAACGCAAATTTACTTTTTTGCTTACCAAAAAAAAATCCTGTGTCGAAATGATAAGAAAAGTTTTGTTGCAAGTGTGTCTAAAAAGCTAACCTGTCTTTGCCTTCGCCGATGTAAGATACTAATGGCTGATGCCATGATGTAGCAAGGAAGAAGAAAAGTGGCAGCTCGGAGTAAGAAAAGCTACAAAGAGATTTTTAGTTTTGTGGTTTTGGAGTTGAAACTTGCATAGTCTACTATAGAAACTTGAGATTCAACTTACAGAAAGTATTGAAGAAGTGTCCTCATCTTCACCATCTGCATAATCTGGTATAGTCAATGCGCACCGTAATAGAAGAGTCATCAACTGCAAAAAAAAAAAAAAAAAGCAAGAAAGGGATGTTATTATAGAGTTTACAAGTCAGTAAATAATTGAAACTTGTGGAGAAGGCTTACAATTAGGGCAGATATGCGGAAAAATGCAGCAAGACTGGTATCAGGAGCTGTATGATCATCATACTCAGACTCTAAAATCTGACGTTCAGCTTCTGCTATTGCCATGAGGTGTGGATCATCTAAATCCAAACCTGAGATTGTCCATCCTCCACTACAAACAAACACATTATGTAGTCAGACCAATTATAAGACATATACAATAGTGTTATGAGACTGATCATTACCCAATGTCAATAGTAGTCTCTTCAGACCTGAGTGGAGGTGGAGGAGAGGTATATCCAGCTTGGTATGACTGGATAATACAAAGTTAAAAGGGCGTTAGATTTTAAACTTTACATAGTATCTTTCCAGTTAATGCATTAATTTTGAGTTGAATTCAGGTTTAAAAAAAAACTAAAGAAAAATAGTTGTAATCTGAATATATCTGCAATGTCCTATCTAATGTACCTAAGATTTATTTTCTGGTATAGATTCATCAGGTCTCAGTCTACTCCTCAAAGATAAAAACAGAGGAGAAAATCGTATAAAATACCTGATTACAAATCTCGCATATAGTGTTTCCCTTTTCATTGCACCAACGTTGAACACATTTTCTGTGAGCATACTGTTAAAAACCTACATTCTTTTTAGCTCTTTCATGGATAATCATAGTTTCATAGTAAGGTCTCTCCAACCCAAACTAATTCTCTCTAAAATAGCGTAATTCTATTATACAGTAATTTTTATAGAATATTTTTGCTCCAATGGATTATCTTATAATGGAGTTACTTATAGAAACAAAAGTAGGTTTAAGTTGGAGATGGTCTAAGAACATGAACAAAAGAAAGTGAACAAAGTACCTTGAGGCTGCCATTACAAGCACACGGGCTCTCGAGATTCATAATAGCGGATTCCTCCTGGCAAATACGACACTCCGCCGACCACATCTCCGTAGCAAAAGTATCTCCATCGTAGACATAAACTGCATTATCCTCCTTCACCGTGAGGCTAGACGGCTCCGCGAGAACTGGCCGCATCACTCGATCGACATATACCAACATGTGTTCACTCATATCTTAGTTTTTTTTACAACAAATAAACTGGACAAAAATCGGGAAAAGGTGTGTTTATAGCGTGAAGGGTAAGCTATCTCGTCCTTGATTTAAGAGCAGAAAAATCGGGAGGAAAGTTAGCAGAGACGCCAAGGACTTGTGGGGAAGACAGAATGTTTTATAAAGATTTTTCCCATGAAATAAGCAAATGGAGAACAGCTTTTTTTTATAGCAAGACATGGAGAAGGACAGAAAGAGAGATCACGATGTCTGAACGGCTCATAGACCTTAGTTTTTGTTTAATGAATCATTAACAGTATATATCACGATTTAGGTAGGAAATAGAGAATATACAAGAACATACATACAAATACAAGTTGTTTTATTCAAAGTAGAAAAAACTCAGTCAAATAACTCGAAGCATACATCATATAATCATTTTCTTATTTTAATCCGAAGATGAGTTCATAACAAAACCTTTCACTGTCATCATTTTATGTCTTTTCGATTTTATTTTGCTTGAACAAAATGCATTTTTAAAATATAATTTAGAACTTTTGTTTGATTAGCTATTTTTTACATTGTGTTCATCTTTTTTTCTTTTTATTTAAAAGTATACATGTTGAATATTATTTTAGTAGAATAATAATCTGTTGTTTCAGTAGTCTAGTAAACATTTTTAAATGATAGCTGTATTAGAATGGATAAGGTTAAAGGCAAGATACAAGTTCAACTCAACTACCAAGAATAAGTATTAGATGATTCATTAAAATAAGTAAAACATTTTTTGTTTTACTAAGTAACACTTGGTTTGAAGAATATTATAAAACTCGCATCTTTCTTTTTTAAAACATATTAACGTCCGTGACTGTAAATGTTCAGCTACAAACTTGTCGAGTATATTTATTGTATAGTCCTACTTGCATGTTTTGAAAATTATTGAATGTTTTGTTATAGAAATAGTCAAGTCTTCAATCAGGAAAGATTCAATAAGGTAAAGACATGGTCACGTCTACTATTTCTACATATTATAATCTGACACGGTCCACAAGGATGCTGAATGAAAACAGACGCTCTTAACGTAAAAGCTTTGAAAATCCCATACACAATTATAAGGAGTAGCTAAACTTATTTCACAAAAAGAAACAACAACAAACAGCTTAACGTTAAATACACATAACTTGCATGTTTTATTGGAACACATGAAAATATCTTACATAGTATTATGTATTTGATATACGTAACTTCAGCCAAGCATTTTTCTAGATCTACCATTGTAAGCAGAAATGGTTGTGTCAGTGTTTAGTATAAATGCTCCCAATGCCCAATCTAGTGCTATTCCTTTTTCTCCTGCTTTATTGGCAAACTCGATTCTGCACACAAAACAAACATAGTTTTTGATGATCAAAACCAGAATGATCTAACTGTTCTTGATGAGTTTGTGCAGTTACATATAGTACCTTTCATCATCAAGAGCAAAACCAAGGCTGTCGTGAAGCAATGAGATGATATATGCAGATGAGAAGCAATATCCATCCAAATATTTTTCTTTAGTTGTTGGGTACTTCTCTTTCAACTTCGACCATTCTTCTCCACAGAAACTCTTTCCAGCTGAAATCATTTCAGACAGCCAATCCTTCTCGTCCAACCCAAAGAACTGTTTCAGATAGAAACATAATGTCTTTATGTTCAAATATATTCTCCACAAATTTTGATGTGGACCAATATGAATTTAGGGGATAATATCATTACCTTGGAGGTGTGATAGAAATTTTCTGTAGCTAAAAACTTTCCTTGGAGATCAGGTGTGAATGTTGAGCCAATGGAACAATGCGCATAAGCACAATTCTCTGTACACAACAAAAAAAAACACAGACACGGCAAAGGTGAATCCGTAAGAGATGAAGAAGACAGTTGACACCGAGCAGCAATATGTAGCTATATATATAATGCTCTTACCCTTTCCGTCTTGCAACTTTACCAATGTAGCGGATCTACATGCTGAGTAATTACCAGCAGCTTGAACTGAGTTGTTGTCGTAAATGTATCCTTTTGGAGTACAAGGATCAGTAACTATTCCATCTTTGCTTGCAGCTGCAAAGGATTGAAACAATGTATTGAGTTTTGGGGGGGGGGGGGGGGGGGGGGGGGGGGGGGAAGAAGCTTACTTAACAAAATCTTCAAGTTCTGTAGACAACTCATCACTTTTAGGTTTATCAACAACTAACCTGAGTTCTGGAGTGATTTCAATATCTCTTCCTGTGCTTCATCCTGAAAAGGCAACAAAACTTTTAACTTTTTTTTTTGATATGCCATGTCGGTTGATTCGTTGGCCCTAGGAAAAACGCACTTATTGCTACAGAGTGCACTATCTCAAAAGCACTACACTGCCTGATCCGAGTTTGGAATACCTTCCGACTAATACCAGAGGTGGACCGATAAGCCCACGCCCACCAAGTAGTGATAACTTCTTGAAAATTAATAAAGGAAAGGATACTAATCCTTTTTCTTATAGATACCCTTATCAACAAGTTGTAATATTCTCGGCTCTCAGAAGCTACCTGTCCATAGTGGAGGAAGCTGTGACTGTAGATTTTGTAAGAAACGCCTCCATAGGATATCGTACGCGAGAACCCAGGAGGTGCAGTCTCACTTGACACAAATGTCACCTAAACAAATGCACAAACAATTATCATTGTTGACCATTTACCACACATATGATTGATGTCTCACTAATACCAAATCTGAGAGGGCAGAGAATAAACCTGAGCAGAAGCCCCACCGAGTTCAACGATCCCCGTTGTATGCAACGGATCACCTCCTAGAGAACCGAGTGCATAGTTCGCAACCACCCAAGCATACATCCCTTCATCAAATCCTGCATAAATTTTCCAATATATATCGATTAACTAAGCTAATATATTAAAAAAAAAACCTCAAAACATAGATCTAAACAATACCAACAACAACAGTTACACTCTCCTATATTCCAAAAACACTAACCGGAGATAACCGAAGCCCATTCGTCTTGAAACTTAAACCCAGAGGATCTAAGAACACATCTCGTAACTTCAAGAATCTGTTCCTGAACGCTAACATCAAGCAATCTCATTCCAGCCGTAGCCATCAACCTAATCTCACTCTTCTTCAACACATCTTTAGGAACTCTCCCTTTCGCGAACTCCACAAGCTCCTTCACCGACACGCTCGCTCCTTGCGGGTTATCAGCGTACGAAGACAAACCAGGACTCAGCTTCAAGCTTGCGTAGTTCTCCTCACCAAAGTCGAAAACCGGTTTACCAGATTCGAACCAGTACCGGAACACATGAGCTCGTGACCCGGAGCTCCCGGCGTCGATGACTACGCTGTAACGGAACGAGCTTCTCAGATTCCATCCGGAGAAGACAATCATATAAAGAACAAATAGAAACGCCAGCGTGATGGCGACGGAAAGGAAGAGGCCGAGGACTAGCAGGAGAATCGGTTTCGTGGGCTTTGACTCGGACTTAGTGGTGAAAACGTAGGTCGTCGAAGATTTGTGGTGGACAGGTAGCATCTGAACCCTGAGAGTATCCTTGATCTCCTTTATCTCCGGTTTCATTATTTTTTGTTTTCGAACCTGAAAACGGTAATGAGATTGTTTTGTAACAACGTTTAAAGTAGTCGTAACGAAAACTGATGAGCTGATAATGAGATCTTAGCGTATGCAAAAAAACGTAACGCAATAAGCATAATTCGTTTTTTTTCTTTTTCTTTTGTGAATACGACTTTTCTTCGTGCTAGATTTTATAACCTGAGTTAATTATAATCGGTGAGAAACCGGAGTTCGAAAACGGCCGTTTGAAGACAGCCGCCGATGAAGCTCGTCTCGTAGCTACTCTCAGTCTACAGTTTTTTTTTGTCGTAGTGGAGAAGAAGTTGGTCATTGGAGCTACTATTTAAAAACTCTCAAAAAGTACAACTAACATTACTTACTCAGGTCGGGTTAGCTTGTCGGGTCATTTAAAAAAAAAAACGTGAGTAAACACCGAACCGCATACGTCTACATTCACACGTGGTCCAGATCTATTTCTAACGAACAAATGCCTATTTCCATTTTGGCTTTATTTACAGGAAATACCTATGGACAAACTCTGGTATAGAGGAAATATCTATTACAACTTACAAGATAGGGCATGAATGGACGATATTAGTTATCACGTTTCATTGATTACAGTAACACATCAAGATTATTTGTAGACACTTATCTGCAGAGTACTGATTCACCATTTTTCTTCATGTGTTTAGTTATGAATCTGTTCACAGATGTGTTTTTAGTGAGATCTACCTTGAAAGGAAATGAGTTGTCATTTATGTAAAAAATGTTGAAAACTCATACAATACATTGAAAAAAACCTCCCACTCTGAATCAACTTGGTTTCCAATATTTTAACATGTACCTAACTTAAAAAGAGAACAATGAAGACTTGTAATGTTAAAAGACGAGTAAACGTGAATACAAATATATGATTATCATTTACTTTTGAAACAATATTTTTCATTGTAACTAATATCATATATTTTGTATTTGGCTACGTTACTCAAGAAGAATTTTTCTAGATTTACCACTGTTATCAGAAATGGCTGTTGCAGTGTTTAGTATAAACGCTCCTAATGCCCAATCTAGTGGTATGCCTTTCTCTCCTGCTTCACTTGCAAACTCGACTCTGCAGACAAAAAAACATAACATAGTTTATTTAACGAAACCCAAAGCCAAAATAATTGTGTAGTAAGTTTTTTAACCTTTGATCATCAAGAGCAACACCAAGACTGTCGTGAAGCATTGAGACTATATATGCTGATGAGAAACAATACCGAAGCAAACTCTCGTCTTTGAATGTTGGATGCTTCACTTTCAACTTCGACCAATCATCTCCACAAAAACTCTCTCCAGCTGAAATCATTGCAGATAGCCAATCTTTTTCTCTCAACCCAAAAAACTGATTCAGCCAAGAAAAATATTATCAACATTAAATAAATCTCCACAAACACAGATAAAATATTGACGTTCACAAACAATTGTATATACCTTTGAGGTGTGGAAGAAATTCTCTGTAGCCAAAAAACTTCCTCGAAGATTAGGTGTGAATGTTGATCCAATAGAGCAATGCTTATAATGACATTTCTCTGTACTCAAAAGTAAACTCGTTAGATATAAAGAAAACTGACACGAGGAATGATATTCAGCTGTGCCAATAACGCTCTTTACCTTTTCCTTCCTGTAAGATGTTGAATGCAGCTGATCGGCACTTTGAGAAATTACCAGCAGCTTGAAGTGAGTCTGTAAATTTGCTTTCTTCAGGTAAGACTATTCCTTCCACAGTAGAGTTTTTGTCGAGGATGTATCCTTTTGGAGTACAAGGATCAGTCACTATTCCTTTTTCTGTAGAGTTTGCAGCTGCAATGATTCAAACACTGTATGAACTTAGAGGGGGAAAGAAGCCTATTTCAATATGCCTAAATTCAAAGCTGCAACTATTAACTCTACAAAAATTTCAAGTGCAGTCAACCAGTGATTACTTTACAGAATTATCAACAACCAACCTAAGCTGTTGAGTGACTCCCATAGTTTTTCATGAGCTGCATCCTACAAGGCAACACAAGTTAACAGCACCGTCAACATTCAAATTTCAAAAGGGATAAAATCATTTGTTTAATGTTGCATGTTCTACAAGAGGAAATGTATACTCTTAGATCAACAAGCAGCAAACAGGGACACAGTTACATACTGTTCCCAAACACAAAACTCTAAAAAGGATGTAAAGTGCTCAAAAGACAAACGGTCTGCTCTAAGAAGTTACCTGTCCAAGGTTGAGGAAGCTGTGGCTGTAGATTCTGTATGAAACGTTACCATAAGTTATCGTACGCAAGAACTCAGAAGGCACATGCTCACTTGACACAAATGTCACCTAAACGAATGCACAAAACAGTCATAGCTTACGATCAATTACTCTTTCGGTTTCATTAAGTTAGATGTTTTAGAAAGAAAAAAAATAATTTCATAAGGATAGACTTTTTGTATTTTCTATGGAAAAATTGTGATCTTTAAAAAATTTAATTGATTATATTAAATTACTATCTGTTAAAAATTATTGAAAATTAAAAACTACAGAAAATAATATATTCATTATAGTGATCTAATGTGTTTTATTATATGTAAAAAAACACTAACAAAAATCTATCTTTATGAAACGGAGAGAATATCTTACAACACAGTTGTTCTCTATTCTAAGTCTAACAAATCTGAAGGGAAGGAGACCAAAACCTGAGTAGAAGCCCCACCAAGTTCAACAATCCCCGTTGTTTGCAACGGATCACCTCCTAGAGAACCAAGTGCATGATTCGCAACAACCCAAGCATATATACCTTCATCAGATCCTACAAAAAAAAATATTCCCAGCATCAGCACTTATTCAAACAAGTCCAATACTAATAACAACAACATCTCAACCAAACACTCGAACAGTGCAGCATATTGTCAATGACACTGATCAATCTAGCTCTAATCTTAAGCATCAAAACCAGAACCAGTCAGCTCTGGTGGTAAAGGGGTCGCGGCTGTAACTTCCACCACCGGGATTCCATTCGTGCTGGGAGAGACTATTTACAAGGTTTAGGTTCCCTTCAAATAAGTGAAAAACACCCTTTTTTTTTTTTTTAATCTTAAGCATCAAAACACTAACCGGAGATAACCGAGGCCAATTCGTCACGGAACTTAAACCCAGAAGATCTAAGAACTCTTCTGGCAACTTCAAGAATCCGTTCCTGAACACTAACGTCAAGCAACCTCATCCCAGCGGTAGCCATCAACCTAATCTCACACTCCTTCAACTTCCCCTTGGGAACTCTACCTTTCGCGAACTCCACAAGCTCCGCCACCGACACGCTCGCTCCCTCCGGATCACCAGCGTACGAAGACAAACCAGGACTCAGCTTCAAGCTAGCGTAACCGTCATCTCCGATAAAATCGAAAACCGGGTTTCCGGAGTCAATCCGGTACCCGAACACGTGGACTCGGGTCCCCGAGCTCCCGCCGTCGATCACGACGCTGTAACGGAGCGAAACTCTCCGATTCCTCCCGGAGAGTAAAAATGTATAGCAAACGAAGAATATAATTAAAGCGATTGCGGCTGAACCGACGGTTATGAGGATAATCGATTTCTTCGGTTTACACTTGGATTTGGCGAGCGATGGTCGTTGGCCAGGTTGAGTATGAAGGCGGAGAGGATCCATATCGGATTTGATTTTCAACCTGGAACGAGCATGAGGTCGTTGCATC
Organism: Brassica napus; assembly: GCF_020379485.1. Classification (NCBI taxonomy): domain Eukaryota; kingdom Viridiplantae; phylum Streptophyta; class Magnoliopsida; order Brassicales; family Brassicaceae; genus Brassica; species Brassica napus. Next base: position 5,574,577 of record NC_063439.1, on the reverse strand, counting down.
AAGGTTTACGGAACCGCCACGAGATCGGACGATGAATCATGAGATCTGGACGTGATGGTTGAAGAAAGACCCAAGAAGTTTGGAAACACACACGATAGCGATTTTTGGATTTTCGAAGATTTTTCTTATTATTGTAGATTCGAGTTTGGCAATCGGAGATCGATAGGGCCGTTGAAGATCGCCGCCGATGCCCTTCGTCTCCGTTTTCGAACTGTGAGAGAAGAAAAAAATGGTCAGTGGGGCGCCTTTTTTATGAAAATTTACACTTTGGGATTAGGTGAGCCTTTAGAAAATCATTACACCTTTTTTTATCACCCAATCAGTTTTTTTTTCCTTAGGAAAAACTTAGAATTGGAAAAGAAATTAGAAACCTTTATAACATTAACTTTTAAAATATCTAAAACTTTTAAATGATTGTAAAATGTATTAGATTGTTTAATAATATAAATATTAAGTGCATATGCTAAAATAAATTTCACTTTCTTAAATTAAGATTTACAGTTAATTAAAAACTACTAAATATAATTATATACAAAGAAATATTTTCACCACAAATATGAAAATTATTCAAAGAATATAAATTATAAACATAAAAGTTTTAGTCCAAGAAGTAGATTTTTTTTTGGATAACACACTTGTTAATATCAAGTTTTGAACATAACTTAATTAAGAAGGATTCGATTTCCTCACCCATTGGAAATTAGAGAAACATCACACACACTCTCATTCATTAAAATATAGGAACAGACAGAAGCGTTGGAAACTACATGTTTGAGGAACAAAATCATCCCAGCACTTTAATCCCAATGAATAAGTAGGAGACATAAGAGACAAAGAATCATAGATTAGATTAGTTGAAGATCTTCAAATTGGAGTAAAGCCAAAATTGTTTTTCTTTCGCTATGCTACGTATAGGATGAGCACGTTCTATACATTTCTAAATTGTTTTCAGAAAAACCTTCCAGTATCCAAATATATTTTCCCTCCCTCACGAGTCATGCAAGATAAATGTATGGTTCACTTTTAAGTAGACAATGTAAAGTTTTACTAAAATAACAGTTTCATTTTTTAACCAACTAGATATGCGATTTTGAAATTGTTTCACATGGTGTAAGTTTATTTCCAAGAAATATATATATAAATCAAACCTGAAGCAGTCGTCCAAAAGTCGACATACAAACTGGACTCAACCAAAATTATCTAGATCACATGTTTACAAACTAGCTTCGTATCAACTACCCATCCGGTGTGTTCCGCTAGCTTACTCGAAACTACCAAGTACCGTTCTCAACTGTCGACTCAATATACATATATATGTTGAGTCGACCGTCGACAAACATCGTTCTCTGTGACGTACACTCAAAATATATATATATTATTTTTGACTAAAGATTTACATTCAATATATTTCTTCCCAGATTTTATGATTAATTAAGCATATTAGAAATATCCCTAAGAAATATTTTAAGTTTAATATTGTTTACTCTTCAATTGGATCGACTTCCCACCATGGACAAGTACTGCTGTCATTTACAGTAAATCACTAAAAACAATGACCAGAATCATCGGTAAACACGTATCAACGGGAAGTCGGTTGGTAGTGGTTTGATCTCATTATAGTTCCTCGTGCATTTTGATAAACTTTATATGTTCGGCATGTTGCTTTCTTTTCTTTAAGGGTTTTAATTGTATTAGGACAAAATTAATTGTATGACACGTTTAACGCTGATCGTGGCCAGATCCTCAGTTACTAATTAATTATGATCAACACTTTTGAGTCTTTGACCCTTTCTTACAAAGCATTCATTAGCGAATTATTAAATGTTAGTATGTACATTAGTAGCTAGATATATATACCTGTGAATTGTTTGAACTTGGTTCGCATGTGCTTGATATTGTTCCTTTCCAACTTTTTATTAAGTAGCATACTAGAAATGAATTTTGTTATAATATTGTACATTGTTAAATATATAAATAGCGGCAATTGCATGCATAATGAAAGGGATACATGTTTTTTTTTTTTAAATAGCTCGTTCCTAATTTATACCAAGAGATATATTATGTTACAAACCTAAATATTTTTGCATTCTTTTTCAAAACAATAATAAGATGATTAAAGATAGAACGTGCGAGAATTTTAATAGATCATGACGGCACTAATAAACACCTAATTAATGAAAATGTATTAAGAGCATCTCCGTCCCCACTCCATAATTTACTGCAAAATGGAGTGGAAAATAGAATAGTGAAGTAACAAAAAAGTGATTACTCTATAAATGGAGAGATTTTTTATTTTTTGTTCATACTCCATTTTCCACTCCATTTTTGGAGTAAATTATGGAGTGGGAAAGGAGAAGCTATTTGTCTTTATTAATTTGAAGCCAAAATGTTTCATGTGTGCATTATTACAAAAACGAAGAGTACACAAAATGGGAGTAAAAAGTTGGTTTACCCTCAAGTTTCTAATGTTTTCATGTTACCTCCTCAAGCTGCAGACTTTGATTTCTTCTACTTAGCTCTTCAGATACGTACTCTGCTTTATCTCAAGTCTATGCCAAGATAGTACGTTAGCTTACCTAGATCTGACATCTCGAACTTCTTAGACATCTCCTCCTTGAATTGCCTAATCACCTTAAGCGAAGTTCCTGTCACAAATAGATCATCAACGTAGATGGCTATGATCAAGACGTCTCCTCCTTGAGTCTTGCAGTACACTAATGGTTCCTTCGTGCACTTCTCAAATCTCATCTCCTTGAGAACCTGATCAAGTTTCACACTCCATGCTCTGGGTGCCTGGCGTAACACATGCAACGTCTTGTGTAACACACAAACTCGATCATCTTCTCCTTTCTTCTCAGAACCAGTCGATCTATCTACAAGCTCCCATATCTTGTTTCTTGTGATAGACTCCAACTCGTCTTCCATAGCTTCAACCCAATCTTCTTCACAAGATAGGTTGAACTCATCTGAGGCAATCTCTCCTCCTCTATCAGTGCATCCTAGATTGAACACATCTGAGGCAACCTCTCCTCCTCTATCGGTGCAACCTAGATTGAACATAGCTGAGGCACGCTCTCCTCCTCTATCGGTATGAAATCTTTTGAACCGATAGAATGCCTCACCATTATCTGCTGGCGTTGGTGGTGCACTTATTCCACACAAATCTCCAAGCAATAATCCTAATGGCTTTGATGTACAAACCATGGCCTTAGTCGGGAATGAATCTCTGATTTGCTTCCCTGCGAAACATGTGTCACACACGCCTTCTTCGTGTGTTACACTTGGGAATGAGTGTATCGTTTGCTTCCTTGTGAGACATGTGTCACACACGCCTTCTTCGTGTGTTACACTCTGCATTCCTACGACCATCTCCTTTCTTACCATGTTCATCACTCCATTGCATATATGTCCTTGTCGAGCATGCCACCTCCATGTAGCATCATCGTCCCTGACATGTAAACATTCCGGGTAGCTTATCTCCATAGGGGTCTTGTAGAGACGGTTTGGAGATCTTGTCACACGAACTAGCAACCTTCCATGCGAATCTGTGAGCGTTAAGTAGACATCTTTCATGTTAACCTCACATCCGTTCTCTGTTGCTTGCCCAAGACTCAATATATTGTGCTTCAGATCGGGTATGTAGTATATGTCCTTGAGTGCCTTCTTCTCTCCAGTCTTGCACACAAAAGTAACCACACCCTTTCCTACAATGCCAACACACGATCCATCACCAAACTTCACCTTCCCTTTGGTGTTGAGATTCAAACTCGAAAAGAACTCCTTATTCCCTGTCATGTGATTGCTCGCTCCATTATCCAAATACCAGACACTTGTATCGCCTTTGTTGATATCAAGATTCTTCGGAATCACCTTATCTTCGTTCAAAAATACCACCTCGTGTACATAGAGTGCATCGGCCTCTTCTGTCTCGTTTAGGTTGGTTTCTTGATCCTTCTCTGACTTCTCGGGACAGACAGTTGCGTAGTGACCAGGCTTGTCACATCTCCAACATATCAGCTTTGAGCGATTCTTTTCCGAGTTGTTATCTTCGGTGTGTGACGCACGGTTTTGGTTGTGTGACCTACCTCGACCTCTGCCTCTACCGTTCCGTCCTCTTCCTCTACCACGGGAATTCTCATAGCCCCTCTGACTATGCTCTTCATTGTTCGAAAACATCAGCTTCCCTTGGTCTTCTTTCTGAGTTTCTTCTCCTACACGCTCCTCGTACGCCTTAAGCCTTCCAACTATGTCTTCAAACCCCGTCGAGTTGAGATCTAGGACTTGCTCAAGTGATGCTACGATCTGGATATACTTGTGTCTTGGAAGACCCTTCAAGAACTTCTTGACCATCTTGGATTCTTCTATGTTTTCTCCCAATGAGGTTGCTTTGGATGATAGGCCCGATATCTTCCCCGCGAAGTCATCGACCGTATCTGCATCATCCATCTTCAACCTATCAAACTCTGTCATCAACGTCTGAAGTCTCGCCTCCCTTACACGATCAGCTCCTAGGTGTCGTGACTTGATGGCGTTCTAGATCTCTTTTGATGCGGTTTGTTCTCCCACCTGGAGAATCAAAGTCTCTGGAACAGATTGAAACAAAAGAGCTATCGCAACATCGTTCTTCTTTTGATCATCTGAACCGGGTTCGATTGTGTCCCACACTTCATGAACACGTAGTAGAACCTTCATCCTCATCGACCAAACTGTGTAGTTTGTCGATGACAACATCGGACATTGGATGGATGTAGATCCAAAGTCCTTCGTGCGTGGAGCCCTAGTCACGTCAGCCATCTTGCCGTCGCGATCTCTTGTTCACAAGCACCAGGATCTTAAGCTACAACTTAAGCTTAGATCGAGTCTCCAACCTGAGGCTCTGATACCAATTCAGATCTCTTAGAAACACAAAGAGTTATAAGAACAACTTTTCTTATTAGCTTTAGAAACTACTCAAAACTAAAGCTCTCAATATGTTTCACTTAGATCATATGGAACACCTCTCCATTAGACCTATATTTATATGAAAGACAATTCCCTTTAACATGTGGGATATGGAAAACACAAACCTAACCTAAATAGAAACTTCCTTTTCCTATTTCTAGGTTTCCTTATTGTGTTTATCTTAACATATTAAACATCTAATAATATGTTAAGTTTCCACAAACTTGGAATTATCCAACAATCTCAAGTTCATCACTGTTTTTTACAAATATGTACCCCATGAAATTCTAATTTTGATGTTAATATAAGTCAGAAATAAACAGCCAAAGTTCATTTGTTTTGAAAACATTTGCGTAGTGGGCAGGTTACAATGATGGTTCGCATCCATCAAACTGCAATCCCGACAGTGAATTTGACTCTATATATAATTTTCCTTTTTTTCTGAATGTGTGGTGTAACTATAGGAATCATACCAGACGAGGGATTCTATGATCTTCGAGAGTTAAAAGACGCGAAAAAGATGCCATTGGGTTTACTCCAGGCAATCGAATGTAACAAATATTCGGAGCTTAATAATCAACTTCACCAGATCTGCCTTTGCATCGATACATCAGGAACTGAGTTTATTCAATTATGACCATATTTGAGTGATTTGTTGTATTATTTTCTAATTTATCTTCTCTTTCCAAACTCCAAATTCATGTGGAGAGTACAATGGAGTAATGTTTTACATGCTACTTAATTTACTTAAAATTTGATAGGATGAGCTATGATATAATAATTGTATGCCTATAAATTACGGTATTATATTCTAAAGCAATATATGTTTCATGAAACCTAATTCAGATTACAGAACAACTTTTGACAGTTAATTGTCAAAAGAGAGCTACCTCCTGAACCGGTCTCTATAGTTTTATAAAATTGTAAGCGTTGAAAGTTAATGAGATGATCCGGATGTTGGTATTATACTCTCTTTTGACAGTTACCTACTTCCTGCTCCTCCAATTTCAGGTATTCGGACTCTCCACTTGGAAATTGCCTCTTGCTTCAGTGACAAACGGTTTAAAGGACGCATCTGAGAAAAGGGTCCAAAATTGTGAAGGAACACAAAGGACGATAACATGGAAGAAGAATAGAGTAAGAAGAACGATACCATTTACTCACTATTCGAATTGGAAAGAGGGCACAAGGTTTTAGACGAGTTCCAAGACACTGAACTGAAGTAAAGAGATAAAAGTCAACGCAACCATGCAAGATACCAATTCGAGAAGTATCGAAAGTCAAACAGCTGTGCAGAGATATGAAACTTTAGTACATATATTAAACACTTATAGAAAATGGAAAATTGGGAAATTTATGGGCAAATTTTAAAATAGCACTTTTAAAAATAATCTAAAAATATCTAAATACTGTATTATTTTTTCAAAATAAGACTAATTTGATTTAAGAAAAAAGCCAAGTTACTTTAATTCTTAAATTCTATTACATTTTCACTTTTAAATTACCAAGCCACAAACACAAATCATTAAAACTCGAAATCCAAATATAAACTTTTTTTGAGTAAATGTTATTATTATATTTTGAGTTGATTATAAAGTGGCTTAGAGAGTAAAAAATTCTTTAATTATATATTAGTTTTGTCATAAGATATGATTTAGTGATATGTAAAAGTATTCCTCTAAGTTTTATTATTCCCAGCGAATTTATGTTGACCAAACTTGCAACGTAGATGAGAGCCGTTGTAAAAATATCTAGTCTTTGTTTCGTGTCCCTGTAATGAAATTGGATAAGATTTGGGATAAAAAAATATATTAAATATTTAAACACTGACTGATTGAACAAAAGTGGTTTCTAGATTCTTCTGTAACCTTCGTATATTTCCTTTTTGCCAGCTTCCTCGTGAACACGGTAAAACCTTTCGCTAACATATATAAATCTCCTAGCCTTTCTTCGTCTGTTTGCATCTAAATTTTTTCAACTTCCTTCTCTTTCGTCTTCTTCTCAGTTAAGGATCCTTCGTTTCACTCTTACGATCTTTGTTTAGGTGTTTACGTGATGTCTTCGGAGGCGGAGGAGTTTGCAGAGTTTTCGGCTTTGTTCGAGAGGATGATCCGACGAGGCGAAGGTCTCTCTCGATTCTTACCTCTGATCTTAGCTCTAGCCGGTGAAGCCGACGAGGATACCGATCAGACGGCGACACACAGAGAGATCGTCATCGATCCGGTGAACAGGAGAGTGGTGATGATCAGATCAGCTTTAGGGGAGTTCTTGAACGGCGACTTTTCGGAGAAACAAGGGAGGTCGCCGGCGTCGAAATCGTCGGTGGAGAGCTTGCCACGTGTCGTGATCGGGAAATATGAGGAGGAGAGAAGAGGCTCGTGTCCGATCTGTCTCGACGAGTGGTCGGAAGGTGACGTGGCGGCGGAGATGCCGTGTAAGCACAGGTTCCACTCGAAGTGCGTGGAGGAGTGGCTAGGGAGACAGGCCACGTGTCCGCTGTGTAGGTACGAGATGCCTGTTGAAGAAGTGGAGGAAGAGAAGAAAGTAGGGGTTTGGATTGGGTTCTCTGTTGGTGCCGGCGGAAGGAGAAACGGAGAAGAAGACGGAGGAGGAAGAAGCGAGGGTGGCTCGAACACTCGAGATGAAACAGAGGCTTAGGTTTTAGTTTTAGAAAGGAACTTGTGTATATTCTTTTCGTTTTTTTATGTCTTTCCAATTTCAATAAAATGATTGGTTGATGAACTTGAATATCCAAGCGTATGATTCGTTTCAAGAAACTTGATTCATTGCGACAAAGAAACAAAACAAAACAGAGATTGCATTCAATGTATAGGCTTAGATGTTGGTTGCTTTTCTTGGGAAGCATCATTATTGGGGTTCTTAGAATCAAGTTACTATTTCTTAATTTTTAACTAAAAAGTTAAAAAACTGTTTTTTAAATTAATACTAATGATGCTCTAAGAAGATTCTTTGATATGTTTCCAGCATTAAAACCGTAGCTTGTAGGCTTTGTTCCTTGCGATTCTTTAAACGTTGAGCTATCCACAGCTCTTCACCGCTTCACGCCATTCACTTTATAATCCTCATCCAAGACAGATCCCACAACGCAACCCCCCATAACAATGATTATAAGTTCTTCCGTTGAATTTACAGAAGCTGCAGGCTTTGTTCCTTGCTTTTAAAGTAATTAAATTTGACTGAAGGATTCTCTCTAGGATTAATGATGTTGAGCTTGAGCCTCCCTTTGGATTTAGGGAACACTGAGATCCTTGTTGTGGTACTGTTAGTTGGAATAACATAACAGTACTTTTAGTTTCCTCAATATAACAGTAATCTAAATTACTATTTTGTCTATCTAGTTGACTTTGCTCCACCTTTCATTTTCACATTTATTTTCATTTTTCCAATAATTTATTTTGAACAACTAATTTTATCCTAACTTGATTATAGTATAGTGTTTACAAAAGAGAGATATTTTTTTTACGATATTAGAGAAAAAAACTACTCCCTCCGTTTCATAATAGATGAAGTTTTAGTACTTTGCACACATATTAAGAAATTATATTTTCTAAACATAAAATCATTAAAATATAATTTTAAACTAATTTATTTAATTATAAATAAAAATAATAAAAACACAATTGGTTACACAGTTTTTGATAAAGTTAAAATTACATAGATATGTGAAAACATCATCTATTATGAAACAAAAATAATCACCTAAAACATCATCTATATTGAAACAGATGGAGTATTAAGTTTATTCAAGTCACAAAATAACATTTTCATTCATGAAATCAATTACTTTGTTTATGGTTTTGATGTTCCTCATTCTGCACCATATGAAAGGTAATTTTAATCTTCATCAGTTAATTTATCAAAATTTATTTCGCTACAATTGTTGACAAAAAAAAATCCACTACAATTTAACAATCTCTTGCGGTCGGTATACACAGCAATAGAGTTGGATGCTGGTCCGGAAAGGGGAGGAGTGTGATTTTACCGGTCAATTCCTCGGAAAATGTGGCAATGACGAACCCAATATGTGCGTAAAAAGGATGAACACATATGCACATGTCGATATGATTTGCTAGGAAACTGTAACCACCACAGTCGAGTTTACCCAGCTGTCTAAATATATTGGTTTGGCAAAATCCTACACAGCTGTGCATACAAACCGTATTAAAGAAACTTAACGATTGGATAATAAACCGGTTAATTAAGATGGTCGCCACTAGCCAGCAAGTAGATGATTACAAGAAACAAAACAATCAAAGCTCTAAACAAATTTGCTTACAGTTCTCCAAAATGAATACTTTACAATCCTTTTGTGATGATACTTGTCAAAAGGTCAAAGAATCAACCTTTTGATTTCTCTGCTTCTTTTGCCAGCTACCATTAAACCTTCTCTTTCCCTCTAGAATGCACAAACGAAACTTGATTAGTAAAATTTTCCATAAATGAGCCCCTTCTCTTGACTTTTCTCGGAGAATCTTTGCTCGAGCTTCCTCTCAACGAGAGGCTTTTCCTCATCCTGTTCCTGTTTATCATTATCATGGTGTTTCTAGGCGGCACATTAACAGCACTTTCAACACAGTCACCAACTTGAGCACAGGCCCACTGTCTTGTAGATGATGGCCCATCTTCACAAAACGGTTTAAGCCTAAACACAACGTTGTGTGACTTGTCCTGCTCTCCTTCCTGTTTGGTGCATACTGGACAAGGTGGATCATTCCGGTGAGCCTTTGGAGTTGATTGGTCAAGACATTCAGCGTGAAAGACGTGTTGACACGGAAGCACTCCTGTGACTGGCATGTCTTGGTTTCTTACGATGGACCGTGAACCACAAGGAGGTTTCTGCGAGATGTATCTGTTACACAAACCGCATACAAATGTACTTGAAGCTGCTCGTTGCGCTTTGGTAGAGTTATGATTATCCCAAGCAAGAACAACATCCATAGAATCAATGCTGCTTGTTCTCCCGCTGCTCCAACTGCAAGCATCCGCAGAGTCAGATGTTGTTCCTCTAGCATTACCAGAATGTATAGGATGAACCGGTTTAGACAAGAAAAATCGCCGGTTTGAGAAGTTGCGGTTAGGTTCAGAGTCACCAATGTCAGAACAAGACGGTAGTTGCTTAAGAGCTTGATCTGCAGAGATAAATTAGAAGCAAAAAGTTAACAAAAAAGATACACATAACGTGAGTTTTAGTGAAGCAAAAAACGAACCTCTTCTTGTAGCAGACTCAAAATCATTCCAATGAAGAGTCTGAGAAAGGTTGGGAGTAGGAAGAAGATTAGCGTTTGATGATGTGGAAGAAGAAGAACCATATAAGCTAATACCATCGGTTAAGCCAGGGACATCCCATCTCGATGAAGGTGGGGAGAAACTTGTATTAGTCCTCCAATAAGGCTCATGAGCGCCAAAAGAAACGTCACGACTTGCAGAAGAATCTGACTTATCTGATTTGGCAGCCACACAACAGAGCGAACCCATCTTAACCAAACGCCTCTAACTCCATAAACTAAGAGACTGTTTTATGCTGACTCAGATTTTTGTTTCTTGTCCTTTAGCTTAGCACAGCTCTGAAATCAAATAGCACCAAAAGTTTCAAACTTTCAATCATCAAAACAAAAACTCTAACAGAGAATGAATCTACCAAACCTTGCAATCTCTCAATCATCCTAGGACTAGTAAAGATCTGGTCTTTAGTATTCGAGTGACAGTAAATAAAAGGGCTTACTGCTTCGAAACTCGGAGAGACATATCTGGAAAGAAGACCACTGTTGTCGGAAGAAAATGAGGCTACTTGCCGCGAATTCGATCGAAAAAACCCTGATTCTTGGAAAGGGGGAGATTTTTGATACTGCTTCTTCTTTACTGTACTGTTTGTAACTTTTTAGTTTTACCTTTTTTTTTGTTTTATCTATTTAAATTCAATTATGAAGCAAATGTTAAAATGAAATAAAAGTCTCCCAGCTGTATATATAGCAAATCAGTAATTAATGTGATTCAAAAGTTGAATGCATTTTGGTTGACATAGGAAAATTCGGAATGTAATTAATTTTTGGAGGAAAAAATGAATTCGTTGGCGTTTTAGTCAAGGAAAAATTAATACTTCTTCTACATTTAAATACGCATATGGTATTGAAATAACATATTCTTATAATTATCGAGGGACATGCATGCATTTCAAATGGTCAGCCAATTTTCTGACTGGAATTGATGAAATAAGGATAAGAGAGATTCACATTGCAGCTTGTTTGATTCTCTTTGACTAAAAAAAATTAGGTAAATTAGGCCTAGCTTTAGTCTCTCTCGATATTTTGAACAGCCACTTTTACATTATTTCTCAGCCGGTTATATATTTTGAAGATATTTGGACGAGACTACCTATATGTAGTATGTGTGATGTTTATGTTCTGTAAATGCATTACTATAATCTTTTAAAATTTTATAAAAGCTTTCGTATAACAACATACACTTTATAAGTTTTTTTTTTTCTGAGAAAGGGTTTACACTTTATACGTTTATAAGATGTTTAAAGAAAACTTATAAGTTGATATTTAAAAAAAAAAGATTCAAAATTTAAGGAATTATTTAGATGGTTTCAAGAAAATATTTAAGTGTTTAAGAGACTAAAAAAGCCGTCAACTTGATGAATAGTAAGGAATGAACATTTTTTTTACCCCAGAACAATAATTGAGATGTCGAATATTTAGCAAATTGTGAAAGACCACAACAAGTACTACACATCTCTCTAACTACCTTTACACCAAAAAAACCACAAGAAGTAGTAAGTAACCTCTCTCTAACTCTCTGAAAGTCCGTCTCGATACATGCATAGGCTGCTTCAGAAAGTATGATGGGGCCTGTTGCCTGTATGGAGTGAACGTCGATTCCATTACGTGACGTTGACTATCAAATTTCTACGCATATTTGGTCCCACTAGTTTATACAGCCTATCAACTGGATTACAGAATAATTTAGATACACTAGCTAGTTTGTCTCTATTTGTATATAAACAGATATATGTTATACTGTTATTCTTTATAATTAGATATGAAAATATTCAATCTAGCACATGCTCAACAAAGACTAATTCAAACTAGCTGGAAATTATATTTCGAGAAATATATAATACACATTACACAATAATCCTGTGGAAAGTGGAATAAGCAAACTATGTCATAATAATTTAGTTATTTAAATGGTTGATTAATATTTAGTGGTACTTGATCAAACAAGTGTTCATATAAATCGACAATGATATGTGCAAGACCAGAAAAGCTAGTTTACGCAAAAAAGGCCAGAAAAGCTAAAATAAAAAAATTACTACGTTAATGTCGTCGCTAGCAATGCAAAAGCAAACTATAATGCAAGTTGGACATTAAAGTCCAATGTAGTTGGTGATAATAATAGTTTCGTTAGGAAATACACTTATGTATCAACCTAATCAGTAGTACCATCACTAACCTTTGAAGAACAAATAAAAGATTAAAAATATCATATTGTTTTATAAAACTCATACTAATAATCAACCTAATCAGTAGTACCATCACCAATGAGTATGAGCTGGTTTAGTATTAAGTCCGGTTCTAAATATCGGACGTTTAGCCGCCTAAAACGTCATTTATCCGTCTTGATTTATACCAAATCAGTCAAAAAAAATCGGTTGTCCGATTTTTATCCGCCTAGACCGCCTAACCGCATAGGCGGCCACCTAATCTATTTTTTTTTTATTTTTAATAATATTTTGTATCTATTTATTTGATTTAAATTTTGATAAATATAATTTATATTCATAATTTTGATGAAATTGCACTATATTAAGTTTATATATTCTATTTGTGTGTTTATACAGTCCTAAACATAAAAATGTATTATGTTATACACAATTAAAGATTAACATGTTTTATAACATATTAAACAATCTAAAAATTCTGCCGCGTATAATTTCCGCTTAATCTCCGATTTTCTTTTTAGGCGATAGGTCCAACCGGCCGCCCGACTAGCGTTCCCGAACAAGGGTATTAAGCAATGTAATTGTACTTGGTACGGTTAACAGTAATATATTAATACTATGTTTTATATTGTTAGACTATGAATATATACGTGCCGTCACGTCCCGAAGAAGGGTTAAAAGAGATTAAAGTAAAAAAAAAAAGGGAAATCTGTTTTTTTAGAGCAAAAAAAAGGTAACTATGTCCCTTTAGACTAATCTGTACTACTTTATGTCCTATTAGACTAATTTTTTCGAAAATGGCAGTAATGCCCTTAAAATTGTAATTTTTTGAAAAAGATAAATAATGAGTTCGACAAGCGGGATCGATCGATCCAGATTTACAAGTTACAGTGGATCGCTCGATCCCGATAATTATTCAGAACAAAAAAAAACGCGAAATATATACTGATCGACCTGGTCCATTTCACTCGATCGGCGAAGGTCGATTCCTTACAGATCGACCGATCCACTAAGAATAGATCGATCGATCCCGTGCCCAGGAAAGAATCCCAAATCGATTTTTTTGGTTTTGTATGATTATATCCGGGTTGATTCCCACTTGATTTGAACCGACCAAGCATGATTTCAACTTTTTAAGCTCGATTTCTCTGGGACAAAACCCTTAATTTCCCATTCACGAACAAAGGGAGAGAAAATCAAATTCTCACCCAAAGTTCATTAACCCTAACTCACTCAATTCTCTGATTTGGACGATTATTTGGCCTAACTCATACAATTTCGTGAGCTTTTTACGAATCTATCACTCTTTAGTTCGTTCTGCAAAGGTATGAAACTCTATCTCCACTTCTTTTTAGAGTTTGAAATTAGAAAGGTAAAAGGTAGATTTTTGAGTTAGTTAAGATATTTAGACTTCAATCATGTGTTAAGGTGATGATTAGAGAAGATTTTGTACACAATCATGGTTTAAATCATATTTTCGGGATAGATTTAGGGATTTTAGGTTTTTGTTATTAATAGATATATGTTGTATTGTTTTCAAATTTCAGGTATGGAGTTGGAGTTGCCTAATCGTTTATACGGTGAGGGATTGGAACCTCAGGTTAAGAAGATTAATAACAGTTGCCGACTAAAACTTCTCGAGTTGCTAAAAGAAAAAATGGAACCAGAATTCGATGAAGTTATGAAAGATCCCATTTTTTCACAGATTATGGTTATCCAGAAGAATGATCTGAAGTTTTCGGCGAGGTTGGTACACTCTTTTTTGTGTAAGGAGTTGATGACAAGCAAGAGACATGAGAAGTGGTTCACTTTCGCTAGGAGACCTCTGCGTTTTGGATTGCAAGAGTATCATGCTGTCACTGGTCTGAAAGTGAAGCGAGAGAATAACAGTGGGCTAGTGACATGGAAAGACGATAATGGTTTTTGGAGCAAGCAGATAAAGACAAATGGAAAAATAAATTTGCAGATCATAAAAAAGAAGCATTTGGAAGAGAGCAATACCTGGACTTGGGTTGATAGGGTGAGACTGATATATCTTTGCGTTATTATGGGTGTGGTGATGGGAAAGGATGAGAAGGTGAATATCCCGCATCTGTACATGAAGTTGGCGATGGATTTGGAGAAGCTTCGGAATTATCCATGGGGTCTGTATTCGTTTGATTTCCTTCTGAAGCAAATTGATAAAACAAGGCATAAATTAGAGCAGAAAGAGGGGTATCTGATGGAAGGATTCTTGTTTGGTTTCCAAATTTGGATAATGGAAGCTGTTCCTGCTTTAGGAGAGATTTGTGGCACAAAAGTCAGTAAAGATTTTACAGGTCCACTGTGTGGTAATTGGAGAGGATGTGCAAAATGTTCTTATGAAGATATCATTGGCGTTGAGAACTTATTCCCAGAAAACGTATGCAAATTTATTCAACAAATGATATCACATTATTCAACAAATGATGAATACAGATACCGTGTCTCGCTAGGGGATACACTTTCTCCACTGCCTTCGCTATTGACACTTGTCTATCCGAAATAAAAGCCAAACCATTATCATCAGCAACAACAACTTTTAATTCTCTCATAAACCATTCCCAAGACTGCTCATTCTCAGAGTCTACTATCCCAAATGCAATAGGATATAAATTTGAATTTCCATCTATAGCAGTTGCAACCAGTAGCACCCCTTTGAATTTACTCTTCAAGAATGTTCCATCGACAACAATGACACGCCTCATGACTGTGTTAAAGCCTCTGATCGATTGACCAAACGCTATAAACAGATATCGAAATCTACCATCGACGTCAGTCTTGTAAGAGGAATGTGTACCCGGATTGGCCTCTCGCAGCATGTGCAAATATTTTGGTATTTTCCCATAACTTTCCTCTGGAATACCTCTAACAGCGTTGACTGCATATTCACGGGAATCCCATGCTAAAGATTCAGAGATCTCACATCCATAATCATTGCGCATAATCTGAACAATATCTTTCGCTTTAGGCCCTTCCTTGATACCTTCATATTTATGCATTATCAGATTGCCTATCGTTTTCGCTGAAGCTGTCCTTCCGGCACTGGTTTTGTTTGAAGGTGCGCAGGAATGTACACCGACATACTTCTTAATAATAAAATATGTGGAGCCCTTCAAACACTCAGCTCGAGCACCCCAAAAGCACACCTTATCAGCGCATCTAATACACCAAACTGATTTATTGGAGTTGGTAACTGTGTAGTGAAAGTTATGCTTCATTGCACATAACTCAAACCTCGCTTTCAAAACTGTTTTGTTGAGGAAAAGATCTCCCGTCTTAACCAATTCGACCACCTGACTCTTTGCCAATTTTTCTCTGTTTTCTTTTTCAGCATTGATCTTCTCAGCATCATCATCATCTCTTTCAACCTCGTCTTGCTTCATTTTTCCTTTCTTCTTCTCGTTATGCTTGTCAGCATCATAATCATCTCCATCAACTTCACTTTGCTTCATCTTCCCTTTCTTCTTCTCGTTATGCTTAGCCCCCTTAACAGTATTTGAAGCGGTCCCAATGTCACAAGGATTTCGCTTGTTCTCTTCACTAGTGCTTGCATCAGTTGGCATCTTATTAAGATCAATGTCGATCTTATTTGGATTTCCTTGCTTTGCTTTATAGCTGACACACAATTGAGTTGACTGATGCTTCTTACAAAACCCTAGAAAATTTTGAACTTGCCTTGAGTTTCCAATGATCACTGGTGGACAATTTGATGAATTGATCAATCCAATAGGAAGGTAACTCAACTCCAAATCAGCATCTGTTTCTTCAAAACCAAAATCCTCTATAACAATTTTCTGTAACTCTTCCAGAGAAGACTTCAATTCCAAAGCAAGTAACCTTCCCCCTTTCTTTTTATCAACATTAAAACTCCAACCTGAAGATACAACCAATTCCCAAACACCACATGAAGCATAGACATGAATCATGGTAGAAATAATGTGAAAATTTTGTGAAAATTTTGTGAACAATCAATGGAATATAGAAGACGGCTAAGAAGGTTGCCAAGGTATTTTTTGTCGTTTTTTTTTTGTTCTTTTTCGTTTTTTTTTTTTTTTTTTTTAAAAATCGATTTTTTTTAAAAAAATAAAAGTGAATATTCTCAAATATTTTGTTTCCATATTTTTAGGAACTGATTTCTTATCCGTAGAATACAACTAATATGTAGAAATCAATTTCTACAGTTTTTTAGAATTATAGTAATGTTTAGAATTTGATTTCTACATGTTTTAGATTTATAGTAAATCTGTAGAAGTCGGTTTCTACATGTTTTAGAATTAGATTAATGTGTAGATTTTGATTTCTAAGAATTGTAGAATGCTAGGTTAAGCGCGGAATGTGTATTCTACATATTTGTAGAATACTCCTATTTACGTAGATCACGTATTCTAAATATTGTAGATTCAATGAAAAAAGTAGATTTCGTTTTCTACTTCGTAGAATGTCATTTCTACTTTTTTTAGAACATAATCTGAAATTTATAATTATAACTTTTTTATAACTGGAAAATATACCATTAAGTTCATATATGTATTTTAACAAATGTTACTATTTTTCCAAATTTTTTTGTTTGTAAAACTATTTATTAAAATTATTTTCATAAATATTAAAGGGTATTATAGGAAAATATGACACAAAATATAGATTAGTCTAAAGGGACATAGTTACTATTTTTTTGCTCTAAAAAAACAGTTTTCCCAAAAAAAAACAACCTGTTACGCTTAGCCTTCCAGATGTTTATATTAATAGACGTTAGCCCCAGTTCTTGTACCTCTCAGCTTTCAAACCCCAAGAACCACCATAGAATCACAAGAGAGAATCAGCTACATTCTCCGGCGAGTTGGACGGATAGATCGCCGATCACTGACCAATTCTTCTGCGGTAAGTATCTGCATGTTCAAATTTATTCTCATTCGGATGAATGTCGGTAGAATCGAATTCATCATGTAAACTGGTTAGTTTTGGTCTGGTGATGTGTCATGGATCTTCATCTGTTGGGTTCGTAATGGTTCTCGTGAGCTCAATTCTCGTAAAAAACTAGTTTCTTGGTATAGATTCAATCTAATGCTATGTTTTGTGAGTTCTTGCATAGTTGACCGCCAAAAGTCAAGCTGTTGTCTTAATCTAAATATACTTGAGTGGCCAAGATCTGATCAATTATACGTCTCTCTTCTTGTATTAATATGAACATTGATAGCATCGATTCTTTTTTTTTCAGTTTCCTGTCACTTGTTGAAATGGCTAGTAGTACTGTAAGGAACGTGCATGGTAAGAGATCTAGTTTCCAATCTGAGTTTAACGGAAACGGAGCAAGCAAGAGAAGAAACCTTCACGATGAGACAGATCGCAATGTCATTGGTTCTGAAGACACCGTGTACCGTTACTTGTGCCCTGTTAAGAAAACTGGGAGCATTATCGGCAAGGGCGGTGAGATCGCGAAGCAGATAAGGTCCGAGACGAAGTCAAACATGAGGATCAACGAGGCTTTGCCAGGTTGCGAGGAGCGCGTTGTTACCATTTATTCCACTAGTGATGAGTTGAATCATTTTGGGGACGATGGGGAGATCGTTTGTCCTGCTTTGGATGCTCTTTTCAAGGTTCATGACATGATTGTAGCCGAGGTTAATGAAGAAGAAGATGATGATGATCTTGGCGATAAACAAACGGTTACTGTGAGGATGCTTGTGCCTTCGGACCAGATAGGTTGTGTTATAGGGAAAGGAGGGCAAGTGATTCAGAATCTTCGTAACGAAACCAATGCTCAGATTCGTGTTATTAAAGATAATCTACCTGCTTGTGCTTTGACTTTGAGCCATGATGAGCTTCTTCAGGTGATAGATACACTCTCACAAGTATTTTTTATTTTATTTTAATTATAATATCAGCTCATGTATTTGTTGGTTATTTTTTCAGATAATTGGAGAACCTTTGATTGTAAGAGAGGCTCTTTATCAAGTTGCTTCACTGCTTCATGATAATCCGTCACGGTTTCAGCACTCTCTTCTTTCTTCTCCAAGCACATTAATGCATCAGCCATTAATAAGCTCTCACAGAAACCATGCTGCTGCACGTAGAGATTTAGCGGATGCAACGGAGTTTTGTGTTTGTTTCATCTGTCCAGCTGAAAACGTCGGAGGTGTGATAGGAAAAGGAGGTGGTTTCATCAATCAGATCAGGCAAGAAACTGGTGCAACCATTAGAGTCACTACCTCAGAAAGTGAAGAAGATGATAGCATCATTTTCATATCATCAAAAGAGGTAACCAAAATCTCTTTGCATATATCTCATACAAATATCTCATTACTGACTTTTTGTTGTGTGTGGTATAGTTCTACGAAGATCAGTCTCCAACGGTGAATGCAGCCATACTTTTACAAGAGCGTTGCAGTGAGAAAGTTGGTAAAGATACAAATGATTCAACAATCTCCACTCGTCTACTTGTGTCGAGTTCCAATATCGGATGCCTCATTGGGAAAGGTGGTGCTGTTATATCCGAGATGAGGAGTGTGACACGCGCTAATATCCGTATTCTTCAAAAGGAAAATGTACCAAAGATTGCTCGTCAAGATGAGGAGATGGTTCAGGTAACTAAACACACACACACAATCCCTTATATATTAATTGAGGAACATTTGAAAAGATGTAACCTCAATTTTGTATTAATTAAAAGAGGCCCCAATGCATAGGTGGCACTCAATTAGGTAGTCAATTACATTCAATTGAAAAATAAGTAGGTCCACATTCGATTTTTATATGTTGTTAGATACATAATTTGGTCAAACTATATGATATAATGATATGATATGATATTTTCTTGCCTTAAATAAAACCTACGGAATTACCATAAATGACTAATATATATATGACAATTAATGAGTTTAATAATAAAGATTTGATAACAATGAATATCTCCTCCATCATTTTTTGTTTAATTTTATATTATTAAAATAAATTAAACAATCAAATTAGCTATAAAAATAAAATTTAGTTTTTTTCGTATATGTTATATTTTGAATTTTTAAAAACGACAATAAATGACTAAAACTATTAAAATTATTATGTTAAAAATTAATGATCAATGGTTTAACATTTTTATTATAAGAAGATACACATGATTTTAAAACCATATGAATAAAAAATATCATTTAATAATAAAATAAATATATATATTAAACACTATATACCATAAGATTACATAAATATTTTAATATTAAAACTTTCAATGAATTTTCAAGAACATTTATAAATTATAAACTTATTAAAGATTTCAGATTGAAAATTTTGTTATCGATGATTTAAATATTTTGTTATAAAACGATATGAACGATCATAGAACCGTATGATTATAAATTCTGATTTAATAAATAACTATACAAAATATACTATTCCTAGAAAAATAGGTTGGTCCATCTTAACTTATATTACACTTTTTATTAAACTAACTATCGAATTGATAAATAACGTACCAAAAAATGTTTTGCACTTTCCTTAAATAAAAGCTACGAAATTACCTAATATGATTAACGTATATGTGAAAATTAATTATAATGAATAATAAATATTTGATAACAATTTTTGTATCTTAGTTCTTTTTTTAATTTTATATTATTAAAATATATTTAAAAATCACATTAAATATATAATAAAAACATTTATAATTTTTCTTATATGTTATATTTTGAATTTTTCAAAACGTCTATAAATTATTAGAAATTTGAAGATCCCCACTCTGAAAATTTTGTGATCAATAGATTATTTTTTTGTCATAATAAGTTACAAATGATCATAAAATTATATTAATATGAACTTTTATTTAATATTATAAGAAGATACACATTATTTTAAAACCATATGAGTAAAAAATATCATTTAAAAATAATAATATATATATATACACACTAATGATTTAAAGCAACAAGATTGGCTGATCAATTTAGTCATCCAGTTAAAATCTTTCAAAAGTATGTGAAAGACTAAAGTCAAAGTAAATATGGATTTATAATAGTAGTTATATTTTACTAACCAAATACCGAAAAAAACCGAACTGAACCGAAACCAACCCGATATCCGGGTTGAACACCCGTAATCCAAATGAATCCAAACTATTGTTTCATTCTCTAAAATATAATAAAAATAATAACTTAATCCCGCGCAAGGCGCGGGTCTTATTCTAGTTCATATTAAATGTAAAGCTAAGCCATTAATAGTCCATTTGTTGGTGGTCAGATTACAGGAAATCCTGATGCAGCTATGAAAGCTCTTACGCAAGTAATCTTACGGTTAAGAGCTAACGCTTTCGATATGAATCATGGACTTGTCTTGCTACCCACATCTTTTCCATACATCTCTCAAGTATCCGGAAGTTCAAAAAAAACCCAAATACGCAAGGGGGGATGGTTCCAAAGATCAAGACTACAGTAGACTGGTATTTAGTGGTAACAAATGTTATGCATTGATCCATATATCAAGATATTCTACTTAAAATTGTATATGATATGTTGTTGCAGAATTTGAATTCCAAGAGAAGAAACCATGTTTCTTAAATCAAGAAAACCCATCTTAGAAAGGTAATGCTTTGGAGATTATTCAGAAGACAAAAGAAGACTGAGAGGGTTACACAGTTTCAGGGAACTTATACGTTGATGCAATTTTTTATTACTTGTTATAATAAAAAGTAAAAAATGGTTGTCTATTGAAATAAAATAAAAAATGTAAACACATCTTTTCGTTTCCTTTTTCTTGTTTACTTTGTTATACTATTCGAGTGTTTTTCATTTCTCTTGTTTGCAAACAAACATTTAACACTTAAACGTAGTCTATAGCTTATATTAAAGGGCTACGGATATGCATATATATAAGGGAATTGCATCCTATATACAACAACAAAAACATAAATACACTTACTAACTAAAAAATCCTCTCCTCCATCATTTCTACTTTTTCTTTCTATCTCTTACTACTTTTTCTCCCAAAATTTAATTTTTCATCTTTTTGGGTTATTTAGCAAATAAACCCTATATATAATGCCAAGCAGAGAATTTTCTATTGGGTGATGTTTTTTTTTGGTAAAAAAAAGATTAAATCTATTGGGTGATGTTGGGTGTACAAAATTACAAATTCATCCTTCCTCATTGTATGTCCTCAGCAAAAAGCTAATTTATGTGTCTTTATATGAATATACTACACTTTTGCTTTACAATTTTATTATACACTATTCAAAGTCCTAAACCGCTTCTTCAGTTTCTTCACGCTTATATATAATGTACTGTAGTATAACGTAATGTAATGAGTACAGAGATTTCATGTGAAGAGAGAGATATACAATACACATACAATTAAGCAAGAAGCTCCACCACGTCGTCTATCGATTTCAATGTCTTCTCGTAGTAGAGATACGACTCGTACACCTTTGGCGTCCGTACGTAAAAATCCAACTAAAACATTTTACAAAACTATTATTGATAACAAAAATATGAAATATCATATGCTTTTAAGTTTGATTTCCACTTGCTTGTTTAGTATTGAATCAATTTTTGTAAATCAACGTTAAATGTGAAACTATTAGTATATCGTTTGATTTACAATTATATAGCTAGTCAATATTATTAAATTTTCAGAAGAAATAATATTTTGTCAACGTTGAACATTATATAAAACGCATTAATCATTAATTAATTAACTTATACCTCACTCATGTTTTCGACTAGCTGGTTTGCCGCTTGAACGTAATCATTCCGGCGACTCTCCGACAAGATGTTCATGGCGTTGGTCAGATCCTGAGACAGATAAGCCTGTTTTAATCTTATGTAGAAGATGACGTACCTCCACGACATATGGTCCAACATCTCCCTCATGTCTCTTAATCCTTCAGCCGTCTGTTTTATACGAGCCGCCGCGTCCTCCGGCGATAAACCTGGCTGGAAATATTTCTCCTTTATGAATGACCTCGTCCCCCATTTCTCCTGTGCTAATGCTGATGA